>NC_051446.1:13748152-13799102 GCF_001649575.2 Kryptolebias marmoratus | reverse complement strand
ACAAAAAAAAAAAAAAAACACACACACACATACACAGACACACACAAGGCCATTATAAGACTCCTGTAGCTCAATAATATAAAAGAACAGCAGAAAACTGATCCAGATATTGATCCAGGCTTCATTTTACACTGATCGGACAGACTAGTCCTAAAATGTAACTTAATTCGGTCCTTTGTCCCCAGGAAGCAACTGAGGATATTTTTACTTTTACTGAAAACTTCAGAGGTTGCGTTTTATTGCTTTTAAGTGCTCATAATTCCTACAACCATACCGAGAAAGTTATTTTATTGCTCGTCCGAGTTCCTAGATCCAGATGTGGCAGATTACCCTGAGCCTGAGAACACCTCGATCTCCTCTCAGATAAGGAGCCGAATTCATCTTTCAGCTGCGCCTCATCCAACAGAACACATGACTGTACATACCCGTAGATCTTCCCCAGAGTCTTGGCTGCCACGGCCTTAAACCTGTCCGGCCGGATCTCCATCCTCACGACTCCAGAACCGGACCGACGTGGACTCCTTGCGCGCCCCTGTCCGAGCGCACAGCCGTCTCCTCTGCGTCGTCTCTCTTTATTATTATTATTATTATTATTATTATTATTATTATTATTATTATTATTATTATTATTATTATTATTATTATTTTAGCTTACATAAATTTTTATTTTTTTACCTGGTTCCAAGATGTCCAGTTACTTTCATCTGCCTATGATAAACCGAGTTAACATTTTCAGTCCCGCTTTGCCAGAATCCCTGAGGTCCAGATGAGCCTCCGCCGCTGCGCATAAAACGCGCTCTGGGTAACTTTGGGCAGGGCTGAAGGGAGCGGTGTCTCCGGTGCCTCCGGTGTCTCTGGCCTCAGTCCTGAGAGGAGATTACAGCTGCCGGCGCGCTAATCTCTCCCGGTGTGTGGAGTGGAAGCGTGTCACTTCCTTTTCCACTCAAGTCCAGCGCGCGCTGTTTTAAGCGCCCGGGGAAGGCTATTCTGGGAGCCTTGAATGGAGAGAGGAGTCGGACGCGCAGGACGCAACTCCCAGGTGTTTGTGGAAAGGCTGGACCGAGTCTGCTTTCGTGAGCCAGGATTGGGTTTGAACACAACTTTAAAGGCGCAGTAAAAAAAAAAAAAAAAAACGCCTATTATGCCAGAGTTTTACATAAAGATGATTTTAAGAAATGGTGGAGTTATGGCCATTTTGGTCAAAGTAACCTTATGCGCAATTAACGGGAGGTGTTGCGCTCAGAGTATGTGTTGAGAATGACTCTCAGCTACCACCACACCAAATTAGCTCAGTATCTGTAGAGTTAACCGAGTTACAGACATTTTTATTTAGGCTAATATCAGTTGGCTGCGGCGGCCATCTTAAATTTGGTTGGCCCCTAAAGATAATCAGTTGTAGAGGTACATCCAGTGATTACTTTCTGAATGTTTCATCTAAATTCGTCCACTGGTTACTGAGATATTTTGCTAACAGACAAACAGGATTGACTCCGATGATTGCTGTGAGAGTTTCAAGCATAGATGAAGCACATTGAGTAGCTTTTCTGTTGACAATGTCTCTCAGCTACTGTCACACCAACTTTTAGCAAACTTTCTGTAAAACTGACAGAATTGTGGCCATGTTTGTGCTTCTAAGGTCAGTTGGCGGGGCAGCCATCTTGAATTAGGTTGACTCTAAAAGTTAATGACTTGTAGACATACATCTAACGATTCTTCCCTGGAAATTTCATTAAAAATCCATGCAGTGGTTCATAAGATATTTTGCTAACAGACAGACACAAGAACACATGCACACACAGAGACACAAACAAAAACAGTATCGCCCAACTTTGCCTTCTGGCGGTGGGGGAAAAGTTCTGGTTTTAGTAGTTTTGTACTTTTGCAAACTCCATATGTGTTAGAAGTGCCTGACAATAATGTGAGATGATTTTTGATATTTGAACTTATAAGCAGATGTACAAATAAACAAGCCTCTGCCTCCACAAATGAGCAAAATTTACAGACCCAAAAGAAAATGATTTATCATCCACAGAGTAAAATGAGATTTGTAAATTATGTCCAAATTTTTAGAGCTCAAATCAACTCATTAGAAAAAGTTTTATTTCTGACAATTTGGCTCCAGATATTAACTTGATCAGAATTTGATCATTTTTTATTAGCTTTACGGTGCATCTCGGGAGGTTGACCAACTACCTGTTTTTGCAACAAGTGCACGATTTTATGTCCATAAACTGGACTATTTCTTGTTTTTCAAAGACATTTTGCGCCTCATTCAAAGACAAAGCTTTAAAACTGTACTGAGTTGCTTTGTTTATGCAGGCTGCACTCACATGCAAATCTCTCTCCCTCCCGAGTGTCCTTCTGGTCTTTGCTGCAGTTTTAGAGCAATTTTCAGCTTGAACTGAGAAAACTCCTCAAGTGAAAAGAGGAAAAGAAGTCCATGTTCTGGAAAACAGAGAACCTACAAACACTCAAAATCTTGCTTCAAAATTTGAGAAAATATTGTGCTAAAGTTATTTGCCCTGCCTAAGACGGTAACAGTTCTGGGAGTTTGTGATGTTACAAATAAAAGTTAATTAAAATCAAGTTGATATTGGTAATAACTAATTTCTTTATCCTCTAATTAGTTTTGTGATTTGGAGTTATATATCTTTTTAATCAAACTCTGACAACAGTGAGGCGCTCAGTTGACTGAAGCTCCCAATTTGTGCCACTAGATGGCACTCCATCATGAGTACGTGATCTTTAAACAAGCTTAAAATTAAAACTTCACAATCTTTAACACATTTTTTATTGTAAGTAAACAACTGGCTTCATTATGAGAGTGATTATTCCACCAGTTTCCTGTTTTAGTGTTGTGGCACTAAAATTAATTAATTAGATTAATTAGCTGAAGGATAATTAATTAATTAATTTCACAAAGATTAATTATTTTTTAATTAATCTTGGATTGATCTCAGTTTACGTGTTTTTTAACGACCTCAGCTGGGTGTTGTGTCTCGTCCTAAGGGATCGGTGTGTTTGTCCTTACAACCTTATGAAATGATTTTGGTGGAATTCAGTAATAAGACTAAATAAATAATAACACAACTGCTCTAATATTATGGATTCATTTCCATCAAATAAATTCAAACTCCACCAGAAACCTGAACTAAACTAAAGGTCTGAGCTCAGAGCTGTTAAAACAAACTAACTGGTTTAAATATTTTTATTTGAACCTACACAAATTTCATTTACTTGTCTACATTTTGATTTAGAAGTCACAAATTTTTCAAACTATAAAAACACATACATCAAAATTTGTTGTGAAGCTAAAATCATTTTTTTTCCATTTATAGCAAAAAGATGTGAGTATATGTGGCCGCAGGTGGCTCCATCTGGCAGAAAATTACCAGTAAACGGCTCATTCGAATAACATTAAACTCTCTACACAACTTTAATGTTTGAGATTTCTCCATTTTATAGAATCCATCAGAAAAACTAAACAAACTGAACCATCTGAAGCAGAAGCCCCTGGACGACTGTGGGGCTTATGGAACACCACATGTGCTGTTTAGAAGTGTGTGCATCTTAATAAATGGTTACACAAACAGAAAGACCTTTTTTAGCTGTTTATTTTCTACAGAGATAGTTGGTGATATTAGACAAAATGCAGAACAGATAGTTTCTGATTGTAGTTGACATAAATCACAGATGACTACACTTTTAAAAATGGTTGTGCTTGAAGATGTGGTGGTGAAAAGTTGTCATTGCAGCTACAAATGAGATATTTTTGTGCAAATGTTACAAATAACTGATCTAAAAAAACATTTTGAGGACTGTATTTTCTTTAGAAGCCGTATGCAGCTACGGAAACGACATCAGATGCAACTCTTTTCCAAATCCTGAGCAGATATGGTTCTCAAAGAGCGGGAGGACAGGAAGAGGGGAGGGAAAGGCATGGCGGACGGAGGAGGGGACAGACTGGGGGGGACGGAAATAATGGACGGTGTGTCGGAGAGCGAGCCGTAGCCAGATTTCTGTGAACAAGCTGCGCTGGAGTCAGCAGAGGTGTGAAAGTACACGGGCGGGTCCATGGCATCCGAGTCTGTGGACAGAGACGGCAGAAAGGTAAAATGTGAAACCCTTTTTTTAACAGCAGGAAAAACAAGACTTCCTGCAACCACAAAGTTGCCCCCGTGTGTAAGCCCCACCTGGGTCGTCGTGGAGCTGGGTGTGCAGGTACTGGTGTTTGGTGTAGAACTTGTTGTAGATACAGTAAACTGCCGCCATCAGAGCGAAGGTCCCGACGGAGGCGGCGATGAAAAGGGCTATCTTGGCGTTATCCTTGTCATTGCGAGCATCTGCAGAGGCATGAGCACACGCAGAGGATCCCTCATGGTGCAGACTTTAAAGCAGCTCTCTGCCGGACACAGCTCTACCAAAGAAAGTTTCGTTAAATAAGACTCACATGTCCGTTCGGCATTTAGGTGAGGCCTGTCGTCTTTTATGAGGAGTTCCTGTATGTTTGGAGGAGGTGGAGGAGGAGGAGGAGGAGGAGGAGGAGGAGGAGGTGCCGCCGGGCCCTGATGGCCACTGATCTCCTGCTCGGACTGGAAAGTGTTCTGAGAGCTGCTCAGTGGAAACATCAGCAGCAGACAAAGAGCTGCCAGGCCCCCCATGAGGATCGTCCACTGGAACAAACAATAACAGCTCTCATTCACAAGCACTCTGAGAGAAGACTTACCTCTTTTAATGGCTGCACAGTTTGTTTCAAAAATCACATATTTGAGATATCTTTGTGGTCTGTGTCGCTGGTAATACTGCAGTTGTTTCTCCGTATCGCCCGGTTACAAATCCCCAGTTGTATTTCACAAACCTCACGGTCCTCCTTTCAAAAAGAGGCATTTTCCAACTAACAGGTTCTTTCCCACAAAGCAGACATAAAATATTTTAAACGGATCAGATACATTTACCTGAGGCTGCAGCGAGGAACACGGTTTTTCTCTCGGCCGGGTGTTTGTTCGCTCTGCCTCTCTGGCTGACTGAAGTGAGAGCGGATCCAAGACGACTGAAGTCCCCAGACGTGCAATTATTTCAAAGGGGACACCTGAGGAGTCCACCGCGCAAGGCTATAACATGCAGGCAACAGATGGTGAACTTAAAGCCTTTCCTTTAACACAGTGATTCGGGTGATTTTAGGGTTTACAAGTTTAAAAGTCAGCACGTGTAAGTAGGAAATGACAGAATCAAACATAAACAATCTTTATCTTTACTACAGAGAAAAATCTACATGATGAAATATTTTGAAATGATTACAGCAAAGATCCCTTTTATGGCGTTTGGAAAATATTTAAAGCAGAGTTCATTTAATGTTAAAATCAAAAGCCAAGCATTCCTCGAATGAATGAAGTAAACTGAGGTCTTATGTTGAAGAATGGCGATTGTAGCCATTTTGATCAACACTTAAAAATAAATAATAAAGTCATGTGCAATCTCATATATTATCGGAAGATGTCAGGCTCGGAGTATGTGTTGTGAAGGACTCTCAAATTAAAGCTCAGTATCTGTAAAAACGACTGAGTTGTAGCCATTTTGTGTTGCCTGAGGTTGATTAGCTGTCGCAGCCATCTTAGATCGAATTGGCTCCAAAAGGTAACGAGGGACGACCAAAGACCTTTGCACAGTTCGGTGTTTTGTAGAGTAACCAACCAATCAGACGAGTGTTTGAAAGGTTCTGGGTATTTTAGTCTCAGTAGTTATATCTTCCTTCAGACGTAAGAGGTCAGCACACAAAAGGTTTAATGTTGGACGCCGATCTCCACAGGCTGACACCTGATCCTCTGAGTGTTCTGCTTTGAATTGCCTTCCAGTAACAGAGCAGAGGTTTCCATTTCCAGACTCCTCGCTCGTAGACAGCTCCAACAGGTCCGCCGCCTCGGCAGAGGCCCGGATGGCCTGGAGGTTCGGGTTTCAGCCCACCTGCACGCTTTCTGTAAATAGGACTCTTAGATAAAACTTGGAAATGTTTCAGAGGAAAAAAAAAAAAAAATCCAACCCTGAACTGGACGGTCATGAGATCAGTGGTTAGAGCAGTCATCCTCCAATGAGAGAGTCGGAGGTTTGATTCCAGGCAGGAGTCACATGTTGAAGTGTCCCAGAGCAAGACACTGAACACATCACTGCCTCCAATGTGCCTCATCAGTGTATGAATGGAGTTTAAAGGACTGATTCAACTCTATAGAATGATTTATTCAGGTCAGCTTTGTAGAGATTCAGTGCTGTATGAGTGTGTGTGTGTGGATGGATAAATAAGGGCACAGATTGGGTTGTAAAGCGCTTCAAGTAGCCTGGTTGGCTAAAAAGGTGCTATATAAATACAGTCCATTTACCTGTGATTACCAAAGTTAAAGGAAAACCAGGCCCTTATAACACATCTCCACGCAGTGGTCATTTCAGCAGGTATTTCCCTTTGGCCTGAGTCTTGGACACCTCAGTTTCCCAAGCAGATGATGGAACAGATGGACAGCAGGAGACACAGCAGTCACAGAGGTGTGTTGTGTTTGAGAACATGAGAGCAGAAACGCAGAAATCCACCAACCAGCATCTTTGGATCTTCAGGGAAAATGAGACTGCTCAGTGGGAGACGACGAAAACAAACGAGATGATGGAAAACATCTACGTGCGAGGTAAATTACAATCATTTCCTTCTTGCTCCTAACTCGTTTGACTATAAGTTTTGGAGCTTTTCATTTCCATGTATGTCCAAGTTTTTACACATTTATTTTCAAAAATTGTAATCCTAACAATTAGACAAGACAAGAAGTCAGGCAGGAGTCTTTAGAAACATAATTTCAACAGAAAAGCGAATGGAAATTGTATTTTATTGAAAAAAAAAGTGACAGACAATCCTAATCTTACTGTACATATTTCTACAAAACGTTTGTTCAAAATTAACTGAATAAAGACTCTACATATACTGGAATGATTTCAACACTTTGTTTCTCAGCCCAGTTCAAGTTAAAGGCACTTTCTTTGTTCAGAAAATCTGTTTACTTTGACTAAAAAGGTGGAAATTCAAGACTAACCCAGAAAACAAACTGCAGCTGTAATAAAACAGAAAAATAACCCTCTGAAGACAGACATTCATCACTAAATCCTGCAACAAGTTGGTTTTTAAGCACATCACTAGTTTTGACATATTAAGCTGTACTAGAAGGAATAAAATACACCTAATTGCTAGTTTACAACAACAACAAAAAAAGCAAAACAATAAACATTTGCTGGCTAATTTATATGCATTATATACATATTTACATTTAAGGAGAATTTTCACATTTTCACCAAACTCTCAGATTGTAAATCAGGGTAAAGATACATCGATACTGTTTGAGATGCAAATTTAAAATCAACATTTATAAGATTTCATGCAGCAACACGTGCGCTCTCTGTAATGGATCACATTCGGACAATGACTCAACGTTTCACCCTTTTCTCCCCAGTGATCAGCACATCAACACTTCAGCTGATCGCCGAGATGGTTTCAAAAGATGTAGTCAAGTTGGATCACTGCTGGTGTAACAGTAAATATTTACTGTGCTGTAAAAAGTCTGTTTTTCAGAAGAAAATTAAAAGAAACATACGCTTCAGACAACATTTAGAAGAAACCTTTGGCAGTGATAAGCTGCAAGAGTTGGTAAAAAAAACATAAAAAGTTTTAACATTTAGGTCAAATCAGCATGAGTGATTTGCTGAAATTAGGTGCATAATATACGGAAGTGTTTCTATCGTAATACAATTCACAGTTTAAAACATCGTTTCTTTTATATTAGCCCTTTGGAAAGTCCCTCCTTCCATCCACGGTCTTAAACAAGCTTCAGCAGCACAGAACACAGACTGGTACGTACTGGTTATTTAACCATTATGAACCTGGTACTTGATACTTACCAGGTATGTAACAGGGTATGTTCCTGGTATGCACCCTGTAAGTACTAGGTACATACTGGGTTGTATTTTGCATTGCTACCAAAGCTTTTTTTTTTTAAGCTTTGCTCCAAACTTGATCAAAAAGACCACAGTTTGACTGGACTAATAATATCACCATCCAACACTGTAACAATACATAAAGAATGGAATTTTTTTTTTTAAAAGACCAACAACCGAACCCTTTAAGGCTGAATTGGGTGATTCGTGGCTGATTCTGAAACACGACACCGTATTTTTTGCTCAATTTGACGAAAAAAAAAAAAATCCACTCTGCACTTTTTGTGCAGAAATATATTGTTTTGTTCCAAATTTTGGTCATAATACAGACTTTTTAAAAGCTGTACATTTTAAGGAAACCATTATCCTTTGGATATGCATGACATAAGTTAGGTTAAATAAAGATAAAAGGTTTTTTTTTAATAAATCTAAAACAAGCTTTCGACTCACGTGTGGTAAAAGCTGATGGATAATTTAAAAGTCTTTTAAAAATGGACCACTTAATTTATTTTACTGCATGTTTCAGGTCACGTCTCATCGGACACAGAGTCCAGTGTTTAGGGAACAGAGGCGACCCCGTTCGGGTGGTTCAGCTCTGACATGTCGGCCATTGGAGTTTCGTCAGTGTTTACGATGCTGTAGTGACCGGCGTCCGTGTCTCTGGTGGTTGGTTTTCTCCTTTCCTGCACAACAGAGTGGAGCAAGCCCACCGGGACGGGCAACATGGCAAATACAATCAGTAAAGACAAAACAGCCAGGGCCCAGCCAGGATAGGGCAGAAGACCATCAGTCGCCTGAAAAAAAAACAAAAACAAACCAAATCAGATTAATTACTCACCGACCAGAACCATAATGCTCAATTTATTGCACTGAGAAGTAGGAGTGGAGGAAAAGCGAAGCGCAGCTTGTTTAATTTTGTTGTGTTTGTGCACATGTGCAGAAAGAAAAAAGAAAAATGTTTGCTTTGATCGGGGCTCTGCATGTCTTGTGGCTGAACTGTCTGAAGCTGTTAATGTTTGTACAGGGCTGTGATTTGGCTTAACTTTAAAAGGATTACTCCGTTTGAATTCAGAATAGTGTTTTGTCAGAATTTAAAAAAAAAAAAAAAAGGGTGTATTTTTCTACTCGTACCATTTCCTGGTTCCACGCCCTGTAAGTTGGGGTCTCCATAAACATGCGGATGGTGGTCGCTCCAAGCAGCCCCAGCATGGCCAGCAGGCAGACGTACTTCCACAGGTATTTATAAACAACACTGGGTCGCCAGCCCAGCATTCCCTGGATGTCGTCAAGAAATCTGTGGGGGGGGGGGGAGACACACACACGCAATATTTAAGGAAACGTTTGTGATTGAGACAAAGATGATAAGTTTAGAATAACGTGTGAACAGAAACCTTACCTGTCGGCTCCGTACAGCCACGACACGCTGAAGGTTTCGAACACCACAACAATGATGAGCGGAAGAGTGGCGGAGTAATCGTCAAACATCATCACGAAGTAGTTTCCACAGCGCTGGCTGAAGATGATGCCGATCAGAAAGCCAACGATGCAGCTGCCGACTGAATCAACAAAGACAGGAACGTTAGGCTGAAACCAACTCCTCAGCGTGGTTTTATCATTTACTACAACATCAAGTTTTACCTCTCTATCTGTGAAACTGACTGAGTTATGACAATTTTAGTCTTTAAGGCTGGTTGGCTGTGGCAGCCATCTTGAATTGGGTTGACTCTAAAAGTTTATCAGCTGTAGATGAACATCCAATTATCACTTTCTAAAAGTTTAATTAAAATTTATCCAGTGGTTCATGAGATATTTTAGCAACAGACAAACACACACAGGCACAAAAATGCAACTTCTTAGAGTAAAATCAGGTGCTTACTTGTGAGTTTGATCTTGTTTTTAGCCAGAAAACTGAAGCGGTCCCTGAGGGGGGCGAGGATGCCCTCCATAGTGCCGAACATGGTGCTGAGACCCAGGTTGAGCAGCATGAGGAAGAAGATCGCAGACCAGAAGGGGCTTCCAGGCAGGAGCGTCATGGCCTCTGTGAAGGCGATGAAGGCCAGACCCGTCCCCTCCACGCCCTGAACAGAACCAGAACCAGAACCACCAGCTTTAGTTTTACTGGACAGAAAGGACATTCTTACAAAACGATTCTATCATACAAGTTATAAAGAGAGAAGAAGAAGAGAGTTGTATTTTAGGTGAAAACGCAGAGGGAATGATGAGCGCTGAAACTGAGTCATTAAAGCTAAAACAGAACTGTAGCTAGAAGCCAAAGGGAGCAAAATACTAGCTCAAAGTAGCTCAAAGCTAGCTACAAGTAGCAAAATGCTGGCTGTAAACTACACGTAATAAAACAGCAGAAGCTAAAAATAGCAAAAGGCTAGTCCAAAGTAGCAAAAGGCTAGCTAAACACTCAAAGAAGCAAATGGTGGTTAAAAGCTTAAAGTAGCAAAAGAGCAGATAAAAGCTAAAAGTAGCTGAATCATAGCTAAAAACATGAGCAAGTACACTAAAACAGATTTGAAAAAGAAAAATGTTTTTTGAAGGAATTGAAGAGATCTTAATGCATTTCTATAAAAAGAACATTTATAAATAAAGTTAGATGTTTTGAAAGGTAGAAAAGTCACAAAAAAACCAAAATCTCCAGATTCAGCTGAATGTTTTCTTATATAAGTAGTTAAAATAGCTCCAGAAGTACCTTCCAGAAAAATGAAAAACAGGAAAACAGAAGTGTGAATGCTGAATCACACAGATACTTTCTTACCTCCTGCATCTGTTTTTCCAGGTCACACTCCGTTAAATTGCCGGGGATCTCGTTTCCATGCTGTTTAAACCAGTCGGTGTAGTCCTCCAGACTCACGGATTTGGGATCGGAGTAGTTAAAGCTGGGCATCAGGCTTGGATCCAAACCACTGCGCTCTGACAACTTCATTACATTACTAAAGGAACAAAAGGAAAATGTTCTTAAATATTCAAGTGACTCTTGAGTCCAGAACGAGGGAGAAAGTCGTTCTCAGCACACACCTGACCACACATGCCATGACCTTTTCTTTGGCACGGAAGCCCAGCACCGCGAACACCACCAGAGTGGCCAGCACGGACGTGAGGAAGTTTATCAAGGAGACCGTGAAGGCATCGCGGTGACAGTTGTTGTTCTTGGGATTGTAGGAGGAGTAGGCAATGATGGATCCGAAGCCGAGGCCCAGAGCAAAGAAAACCTGCGTGGCTGCCTGCCGCCACACCTGCACGTCTCCCCAGATTTCCAGCTGGAGACGCATGAGGAGAAAAAAAAATGGGTGCGTCAGGGAAGGAGTCAAATCTGCTTCACTTCATTCAGCTGGACATTTACTCTCTGCGGGTACCTTGGGGTAAAACATGAAGGCGATTCCTTCTGAAGCTCCGTCCAGCATGAGTCCCCGGACGAGGAAGCAGAACAGCACCACGTACGGGAAGATGGAGGAGAAATACATCACCTGGGACATGAGGGCAAACCGATCATCTGTGAGAAACATTATTCTGGGCGTTGATGATTGCCTGCTCGCCCAGAGAAACTAAAACCTGTGTCTGGGCAGGTAAAAAGTCTGATGCAGCTGTTCATCCAAGACACGACAAATATAATCAGTTGGTTTAATTTTAGCGTAGTGAAAACTGTGCTGCTGAGGTTTCCCTCCTGATATCGGCTCGTGATGATTTGTGTGTTTGTTTGGCAACCTCAAAGCGTTTACAACACCTGGGTCAATTAAATACGGTTCCTCTAAAGCTGGAACATTTATAATCTTTATCACAACTTTAAACTTTAAAGTCCTCTAACCAGCTGAGCTCGACCCTTGGAGGGGAAAAAAACAAACAAGTAATAAAATGGACAACAACAAACGCCAAAAAAGTAGCACAGGACCAAATAAGCCCTTAGTGATAACACAAAAAAGGCTCCAGAACCAGTTCGTCTCGTCTGTTAGCAAAATAATCTGGTGAACCACAGAACAGATTTTAATGAAACTCTCAGAAAGTAATCACTGGGTGTACATCTGCAACTGATTAACTTTCAGAGTCACCCTAGTTAAAGATGGCCATCACAGCCAACTAACCTTAGCAAACATAAATGTTGCTTTAATTCAGTCAGTTTTGCAGATATTGTGCTAAAATTTAGCGTGGTTGTAGCTCAGAATCATTAGAAACACATAGTTGAAGTGCTACTCTCTGCCTTTTATAAACCAGGACCAAAACAATAAAGAAACATCTGTCACTAGCAGCAATATTTCTTATGAATGCTGATCATTTCAATCCCCTTGTTTACGGACTGTTAGGCTGATTAAGTTCCTGTGTAGTTTCTATGAACGCCACCTTATCCTGCGCCTGTGCTTCACTGCCTGTTGTGAGCAGATCTGTACAGACCGAACCGTGGCGTGTTGTTCTTACACAATACAGAGGAAGAAAAACATTAAACACACATCAGGGGGTTTTAGACGTGATGTGGATCGGCACCCTTTCAGCCACAGATTCCACAAGAACTCTGAAATCCAGGCTCAACATGTGACACGGATTAGAAGAAAGTTGCCAAAGTACGACAGGAATAAGAGTCTGTTTGCAGCATAAATAAGGAGATTCTCTCTTTGATTTGATCACCGAACTGTAATGTTTTTCACTCTTAATATCAGCAGAAAACTATAAAGGCAAAACAACACACTCGGTCGAATAAGTCATTTTAAAAAGTAGCGGTAAATCTAAAGTAACCACCTCGTAGACGTTTAAGCCAAGAATCCCTCCAGTAAATGCTGAATACCTTCACAGAGGACTTGATTCCCTTGAACATTCCCAGGCACACGATGGTCCAAGCTGCGAATAGACAGCCAACCACGTAAGGGTTGAAAGAGCCCACCTCGTCGATTGAGTCTGTGATGTCCAAAGCTCTGCGGTACCAGAAATACGACGTGGGGGAACTTTTCTCGCATTCTTTCACTGGTATGAAAAAAAAAGCAACAAAGAGCGATCAGATATGAGTCTCCCATGAGACAGTCGCTTCATACGTTTATTAGTCAAGAACAATAATCATACCTGTTATATTTCCCTGCACCGGGCAGTTTCCCCAAGGTAACGGGGACTGGAACGAGTTCCCAAAGTAGTACAGACTCCATGCGAGGATCACGTTGTAGTAGAGGGCCACAAAGAAACAAACCTGGGGTTTTAGAACAGGATCACTTAGTTCAAGTAAAAACTGATACGTACAGCTGTGACATCAAAATCTTTTCTACCTGCAGATAGAAAGGTAAAAGTATGCATTTGAACCAGCTGTATTCGTCACAAACAGTATTTCAAGAAAGCAGCAGCTGCCTCTTTGGGACCTAATTTATCATTACTTTTTGTAAAGGGTAAAAATAAAAAACGCCCACATCATCACATTATTGCCCCAAGTGGATTCTTTCCTGAGCTCCTCAAATAAAACACAGGCTTTTCCCTAGCAACTGGGAGAAGGTTTCAAACAGGAAATTACTGACTGAAGCAAAAAAAAAACCCACACTGAACAAAACAACCGTAGGAAATCATCTGGCAGCGTGCGCCTTCTGTTTTGTAACAGCATCGTAGAGGGGAGGGTAAATCGTTTAACTTTTGTTTACCACACAGCTGGAGTAGCCGATGCCTGCCAGCCTCGGGGAGATGGACTTCCACACGCCGATGCTGCCCTGGCGGATGGCCTGACCGGCTGCCAGCTCCAGGAAGAAGAGGGGAATCCCGACAACCAGCATCAGCAGCACGTAGAGAAGGAGAAAAGCTCCTGAGGGCGAGACAAACGAGACTCAATCAGCCATACAACCGGCCATACAAAAATATTAGAAAGTGTCCAAAGAAGCGGCTTCAGTACGCATGATTTGGAACGCAACAGTTTCTAATGACGCTACTGGTAGCTGATAAATTTACACGCATGATTTAACACAGTAGCAACAGTGTCTCCTTCATCACAAACTTGTCCAGTGATGATGATAACGCTGACAACACACTCCTTCGTCAGTGCAACAGCTGCACCCAAAGTAAACTACAGCCATGAGAAGCAACAAGTACTCACCTCCTCCGTTCTGGTGGCACAGATACGGAAACCTCCAGACGTTGCCGAGTCCGACACTGAATCCCACCTGAGCCAAGAAGTACTCTATCTTACTGTTCCACCCCGCGCGGGAGACAGGTTCAGAGTCGCCCTGCTGCGCCGCCTGAGCGTCAACCCCGGCCTCTCCGGGTTTGTCGTCATCGGCTGGCAGAGGCTGCTTCTCCATCTGAGGATGGGACACAAAGCAAACACCAATAACGAAGCAGCACAAGCTGACTTTTAATACAGATCCAGAACGACTTCTGAGCAGACATTTTCCACAGCAGGTTTCTGCACCACAAACAGCTGGTATTATTTCTGCCAGCTGCTCTAATGCAAACTCTTCAGCTTCCAACCCACAAAATACCAGCGGCAGAAACTTCTGACCCCAAATATCTTTAAATTATGCCAACATAGCAGTTCGGCTAATTTAACAAGGGCTGAACAACAAATATTGACTATTTTCATTTACATCCAACTACATATTTCATCACTCATAACAATTACAGCAGTAAATGTTATTACCGGTCAGTTTGAATCTTTATTTTGTTTCTGGAAATCATCTCAAGACAAGAAACTTGATGTTTCGCAGCCCATAATGGGGTCCTGAACCCAACTTTGGAAACCACTGCTCTGGTGGTCTATGTGAATACGCTGTGGGGTAAGAGCTCCTGTGGTGCAGCAAGTCAAAACATTGCAAAAACCCTGACTTTACAAATGCAAATATGTTATCTGAAGCTTTTCCAATCCAAACCAAAATTATTTTAGGTTTATTCAAAGGGGTTTCAGTGATTACCTCCAGTTTCCCAGAACTTTGCTAAAATTAAGTTAAATTAAACTGTATAACAAAAATATTTAGGAATCTGTTTACTGCCATGTGATATCCTATATGTAAATGTTCTACACAAACTTCCCAAAGCCAAAGAAAAGCTCCTTTTAATTTTAAATGAGGTGTATGCAGCAAGTGAACTTTCACAACAGCAGTTTGAAGCTAATAGATGCATATTTTGTGGAAACTTCTGGGCATTTATTTTTTTCAGTGCACGCACGCTGAAGAAGTTGACTGAGGTGAGTTTTTCTGTGAGCAATGCTAGGGCAGCGCCTGTTTACCTTAAATAAATGTGTATTTAACAACCCTTAGAAGAACTCGTACACTTTAAATAACATATAAATGAACACTGTGGCTTTAAAATAAATACATTATGGAGTTGGTTGTAGCTGCTGCATCTTTATGTTCCAGCTTGGTGATCTGCTATGTATGTGCAGAATTAAAAAAAAGGTAAATATCGGCCGATTAAAATCAGTTAACCAATTAATTGATCCATCTCTGGTATGTTGAAGTTCTATGAACCGATGTACACGACTGGCTTTTTCATTTCGATGATTTCACTCAGAAGGACACCGATTATGGACTTATTATGAACAGCAAAAATGCTGAAAGTTGTCATTATTCTCTGGAAGTTTTGCATTCAGGCCTGTAAACAGTTTTCTTTATTGCCTTAAAGCCTCTAGGATTATGAAAACCAAATAAACGCAGAGAAATTTCTGATGAATATCATTTAAATAGGTCCTGATCTGACCTTCCTCTTGCTTTTTTTATGCAAAGCTGCAAAGTTTTCCCTCTTTGAGGTACAGCTTTTGTTGGAAATGTGTTAGAATAAGAGGTGTTTTCTAATATTTCAGAAAGACAAAATGCATTATTACTTTAAGGTAACTAGACATGAATGCTATCTGCTTAAACAGATGGGGAGCTAGTTAGTTAGTAGTCCAGGCAGGATAATCCCTGATTAGAGATCCATAAGTCTTCTTCCTCATATACTTTAAAACACTAATATTTATTCTATCAATCAATAAATAAAAACACAGTAATATAAACATTGTGGTGAGGTGAGCCAGCCTCCTGATGGTTTAATAATTCATCTGTTCTAACTTTAAAAACCACATTTACAAAGATTTAAGGTAAACCTGCAGTAATTGAACACTTTATAAACTAGCTCACCTGATCCGCGGGAAATATCTTCAATAACGAGGGAGAAGAGGATGTTCTTCAGGGGCGGAAAACACACAGTTATCTTTTATCCCTCCGTCTGCTCAGAGGTAACCGCCACGTGCGACTTCAGACGCCACGACCTGGCGAGTTTCGCGCGCGCCAAATTGTAAAATAATCCACTTCAGACGTGAGATACCAAGTCTCACTCACATGTGGATACGAGATATGTATAAAACCGAGGTAGTAAGTTTACCCGCGTGTCGTATAGCTGGAGGTTTACAGCAGCGAGATGCGAGTTTCCTTCCGCCTGATGCAAGAGGGAGGAGGAGACGCTCCTTTTTCACTCGCCGGAGGAGGAGCTCGTGTGTTGCGCGAAACAAGTTCAGCTGATTTACTAGCAATTTTATTATTTCAGGACACAGTTTTAAAATAACCCCATTGTAATTTTAATCAACCACGTGTTTAAGTGCAAATATGCTCCTTTTGCACGAATCTGAGCGGTGCATTTTGGATTTAAGTAGTTTAGACCCCGCTCACCTCGGAGCGCCACCAAACGCGCCGGTGCCAACCTAAAATAAAAAAAATAAAAAATCAAGGACGCGAACCCAACCTACGCCACACCCACCGACGCTGCGTGTGACGTCACGGGCAACGACGCACAGGCATCCAAAATAAAAGAGTTTAAGAAGAAAGACAAAATATAGTAGATTTACTTTTTACCAATTTATACAGTTTTTACGTTTATTTATATAGTCCTTATGTTTGAATAAAAAGACAGTTTAGCTGTATTAAGTCTCAACATGCGCAGTTTTTGCGGCTTTTCTCTCACCGTGAAAGACTCGCGCGTCAACAGCTCACGGATATCATTACTTTTTTTTTTTTTTTTTTTTTTTTACGGATATCATTACAGGGACATGAATGCGCCACGAACGCACGCGCGTCAGATTTAACTTTCAGACACGTGTGAGTGTTTGAGGTCAGCGTATAAAGAAGAATCAAAGAGGAATTAGGGAAAAGTTTATCCACGAAATATGACCTTATTACACTTCAAAACAGTTCTACTTTAACTTGTAACACTGAGATTAATCTAGTGTTTTATCACTGATAAATGTGTGTGTGTGTGTGTGTGTGTGTGTGTGTGTATTATATATTATATACATATAATATAAATATATATGATGTTTCCATTGTAAAGAAGGAGAGAGGGCAGAAACAATACTGATAACCTACTTTCATTAAACCCAGGCGCAGTGACATTTATCAGGCCACACGCACGCGCACTGCCACGTATGCCTGCTCTGAAGGTAAATAAAACACGCAAACACCCCTAACTCAGAATCTGCGACGTCACGTGCGTGAGGCTTCCTCCCCAAACCCAGTAAGAAGTGGATAAATACCTTGAGTTATCAAAGGAAGTCCTTGTTGTAAAAGTTGTCCAAATGTCCTCACGCAAAGTCAACTTGCAACTTTGTGAGAAGTTGACTCTTGACTCCGCCCACAGTGTCTCCTATTGGACACTGTTAACACAACACCTCTCCATCCCATGGACTTGGTGTGTGTGTTCCTGTCTGTTTCCCCATCAGGACCCTTTAAACATATCACTGTGGGGCGAGGAGTCCTAATGGAAACTAAAAACCTGTCCTGCTCGGGACAAGGTGTGAATTAATTGAGCATTTTGCATTTAAAGACGGTACGTCTGTCCACATACAACCCTTAAACAGTCAGAAAAGACTGATTAGTATCGCCTGCCTCCAAAGGTGCATGTCTGTTACCGAAGCATTTCATGAACCAGTGGAAGGATCTCAATGATGCTTTCAGAAAGTAATCATTGGACGTACATCTACGACTGATTCACTTCTGGAGTCAACCCAATAGAAGATGGCCACCACAGCCAAGTGACCAGAGAAAACACATAAATGGCTACAACTCAGTCAATTTTGCACGTATTGAGCTGAAAATTGGTGTGGTAGTAGCTGAGACTGATCCCCAACATATACTCCAAGTGCTGCACATTTTTTCTAATTCTTGTTTTTAAACTTTGCCGTTAACGATCAGAGTTGTCCTTGCGTGTCTGTTAGCAAAATATCTCACGAACCACCAGACTGATGTTGATGAAGCTCTCAGAGAGTAATCACTGGATGCAGCTCTGCAGTAGGTTAACTTCTGGAGTCACCCCAAATAAAGATGGCCACAGCAGCTAATCAAACTTATCAAACACAAAGATGGCTGCAGCTTAGTCAAAATGACCAACGTTGAGGTGAGGTTTGTTGTGGCAGTAGCTGAGAGTCATCCTCAACACATACTCCAAGCGCCAACACATCTCACCTCATCTCACAACATGGCATGAAAGTCTGTGCAAAGCATTTTACAAGGTTTAACCAAAACAGCTACAACTTCTAAAATAGCTGGCATGAAAGGAATGCTAGGCCTTTAATTCAGAAAGAAAATGTCTTCATTAAGTTTAGAAATAACTACACAAAAGTAGCGAGGAATCTAACTGTGGAAAAGCATCTGCGGTTTAGTTTCCCAGAAAGTTGGCACCGTTTAATTCCCACTAAAGACTTATATGCAGCTTTATAGTATTATTGTATTATAATACACATCTATGATCCACACCAAACGTTACTATGAGGTAATTCACTTTAAAAAATGTCCAGGACCCTCTTCTGGAGCCTCTGGGATTAACAAATACAACGTAAGAAGATTAAGAGGGTAAGCAGCAAGCAGGTGCTGCTAATCAAATCCATTTTTATTAAATTAGGTGTGACTACTTCCATGAAAGCACAAGTTTCAGGGGTGTTTTGATCACTCAGGTATGTGTTAACTAACACAAGGTGGAAAGACATCCGCAATAATCCTAGAAAAGCAACTGTTGCTGTTTATCAGTCTGGAAACATAGATAAGGCCGTTTCAAACAGGCTGGAGCTCATCATCCTGAAATAATAACAATAATAATAATAATAATAATAATAATAATAATAATAATAATAATAATAATAATAACAGCCAAGAAAGGTGTCAATCTACTTGCAAGTTCCAGTTCACCCTGCGGTCAGACTGTGCAATTTTCCAGGAAATGACCCCAAAACTCCATCCCAGTCTCTGTAGGCGTCAGTTAGCATGGTACGTGTTAAACGTTAATGACAGGGCAATTAGAAAACAAACAAGCAAGTTTGGAGGGATGCCAGAGAACACCTCCTTCTTTCTGAAAACAACATTTCAACGTGGCTCAGGTTTGCAAAAGTTATATCTGAGCAAACCATGAGACTTCTGAAACAAAGTTGTTTTGTTTTTTTTTGGACTGACTCGACTTGAGCCGAGAGGCATGATCCGGAATACAACATTTGACACGAACCAAACACCTTGTCAGTACAAAAAAATCTCATACTAGCTGTCGAGCACGGTGGTGGAGGGGTGATGGTTTGGGCTTGTTTTGCAGCCACAGGTCCTGGGCAAACCTGCACTCAGGGAATGAACCATGAGCTCCTCTGTTTATGGAAGTACTGCAGAGACAGATGAGAGAAAATCTGTCCAACAGCTGGAGACTGAAACTGGGTCATGCAACTTTTAGCTTCTAACCTCTAGCTTTTAGCTCATGCTATCCATAGCTGCCCTTCTGCTACTTTAGCTTTTAACTAGTCTTTTACTCTGTTTAACTATCCTTTTGCTACTTTTGCTTTCAGCCAGAGTTGTGTTCTTTTTACCTCCTGCTCTGCTTTTTTTGCCACCAATCTTTTTGTTTTTATTTGAGAAAATAGAGATTTCTTCTATAAAAAAAGCCACATCCCTGCAGTAAAAACAATGTTTCTTTTTTTTTTTCTTTGGCTGTAAGTAGGGTGGTTGATTGAGAACAAATATTTTTATCTCCCAGGTATGATTGTGTTTGGGCGGGACTGTTGAGAGGTGAGGAGGTGACACACCTTTGGGTTGTCATACCTCTGGTGGGGAGTCGGCTGCACCTGCCGTCTCACTGAAACTCAGCAGACGCTTTGGTATCACACCGGAGCAACAGCAGTGGAAACTTACTACACAAGGTGAGTGGATTCGAGATTATAGATGACATTTCTGAATTCTTTCTCCTTGATTGCTGTTTTACTCTTCAGTGATTTTAAATGAAATTGTTTCTTGTGTTTTACATTTTTAAGTCTCTGTTAATGAGGTATTTGATGTAACGTCTCAGTCTCCACAAACATTTCTGTCTTCTCTATTAGACTGATGGATTGTGAGGATATGTCGATTTAACCTAAATGAAAAACTTTTTTGTATTATTACCCGGATCATTGATTTGACTGGTTCAAATCTAATTTCTCAATGACAAAGTCTGACAGAGTTTGATGGATTGAAGCAAAACCAGGGATAATCCTGCATCAGTTCTCGGTAGTGCTGGTGCAGGAACTTGTTTTAAACCGTCTCTTTAACGGGACAGACTGTGTATATGTTTGACAGAAGCAGCGTGAACGAAGTGTGAGTTGCTGTTTGCTCTCTGTAATACCAGTGAATCCTGTACTGATGCATGCTGAGGAGCCGAGAGCTTGAACAGTGAGATCGCGGTGCAGCCAGACTGGTTGGGCAGCTTCCTCGCTCGCACAGTATGAACTTTGTTTCCGAGGTGGAGGCAGGAAAGGCTGACAGACCCAAACAGGGGACGGCCCAATTTGAATATAACCTGTTAGGACAGAGAAAGGCTGGCAAAGATTTACCCTGCTGCAGAGAGAAATTCACATCATCATTAGTCAAACAAAATCTGTGGGATAAGGATTCGTGTTCTGATTTTAAGCTGAAGTTCTTGGTTTCTACTCACAGCAGAGCAGCTGACACTGAGGCAGAGAAAGATGACGGGCACCACGAGGCACCTGGTTAATGTAAGTCCTTTCTAAAAAAAAAATACAGCCTTGTGAGAATAAGTGACCAATTGTGATGTCTTCGCTTTCTAATAATGCCTTCTTTTGAATGGTACGTAGCACCTGCTGACGTTTTCGCTCCACAACGGCGATGTCCAGAGTGTGGAGGACGCTCAGGCTCGTCTCTCCTTCCTGGCGGAGAAGAAAAAGCTGTGGAGCCAACAGATGTTCCTGGATGTTGGGAAGGAGTCCATCCTTCTCCGAGACGTGCAGAGCCAGGTGAGAGCGGGTTCGTCCTTTACCTGAAGGTCGACGCTGCTTCAAGAGCCCGCATTTAGCTCAGTTTAGAGATTTGCTATCGCCTTCTGAAAGGTGGGTGATGATGTTGTTGCCCCTGCTTGTGCATAGCTTCAGTGACGGAGCTGGACTTTTATTCAAGGGGTGGATATATGGCTATAACTCTGTCAATTGAAGAGATATTGAGCTAAAATTTGATGTGGTAGTAGCTGAGAGTCCTTCCCAACACATGCTCTGAGCTTGACATCCTGCAATATCGCATAACATCGCACATAAAGTTATATATAAAGTAGCTGAGGGTCATCTGCGACGCTGAGCGTGAGATTGTTTTTAAGGTTTGGCCAAAATGGCTACAACTTTGTCATTTCTCTTCAAAAATGTGATCTTAGTTTGATATTCTGGCATGATAGGTGGCGGGCGATATGCATTCCTTCAAGAAATGCTAAGCCTTTATTTGTTTTTAGTTGTTGTCTTTATTTTTGGCAAAACGGGGGAGCTTTCTTTTCTGAACATGTTTGCGAGCTAATTTTTCTCATGATGTACAACACGTTTATGTCTCCTACGACCTAAAATGCACCGTGCTGGCTTTTTGAATTCTCCCGTCTGAAAGGTTTTGCGTACTACAAACCATCAGAGTGCTGATTTTTATCTGAGGTGTGCTACTTTAGCCAGAGATGAGGTTTCATGCAAATGTCTCGAGTAACAATCTAACAACCAGACTTGTTGTTGCAGACGGAGTTTCAGGCAGTTTAGGAACAACTTCTGCTTAAGAGAAAAATAATTAAGGATGCCAGTTCATTAATGTAGCACCATTTATCATTTCTGGTCTAAAATAAAGAGAATCAAACAATTAAGGTGAGTGTTTTGATGAGATTTGTATAGTGTTAACACATTAAACAGTCCAGCGATATGAATGAACAACGATCAAACGGTGATAACAGGTTTTATAGAAAACTTTGTACACAGAGGGCGGTCCACTTTGTGTTGGAATTCAGGATTACATACTTTTCTTCTGACATTCATTCTTGTACTATGAGAACAGTGACTGAAATCAGGAACAAAATATGCCATCTCATATCTCTTTGCTTTTAGCCAACCTACTTTACAGTCTCGCCTTTTCAACCATGTTGGGCTTCCAACGTGGAGAAGCTCGGGAAAGTTTTAGAGATCCTGCCATCAGTGTTCAGCTCAGCATCATAATTTTCCAACAGCAATTAGCATTAAAGCACTCCTACTACTACTATTTATTACAGTGTGTTCTGACTTTTAGTAGTGATTCAAGGTGAAGTGTTGACAAAATCTATCAAAGAAAATAAATAAATAAATAAAAAAAACACTATAAATTTTCCACATAGAGAACAATCAAATTTTGTTAAACCCTTTGAAAACAACCTCAGCCGTATTTGGAGATTTATAGCTCAGGTATTCTTTACAGTAGAAACATCATTTAAACCTTAAGCAGGCCGTAAAATATTGGACTGTCAGCAAATGGTTCATTTATGTGATCATTTATATAACTGGTGTAAAATCCCAGTTTAAGTGTTGGGAAGTTTTTGTCCAGTTCTGGGTTTCATAATGAGTGTGTTGGATGGAGCTGTCAGACTGGGGGACATCACAGGTCACATGACTCGAACTTTTGAGCTGTCAGAATTTTCCAAGTAAACACACCCTTCTTAAGCAACTTTTACATTTCATATGTAATATATATATATAAACACGTAGATGTTTTTCTTTCAAATCGCCCCAGAGCACAAAGTGCACACACCCAAACTCCTATTGACTCCCATTATTCTTGATCTGTAAATTTTATCTTCCAACCTGGAAAAAAAAGGATCCATTTAACTTGCCATATGCGCAACATAAAACACCGTACAAACATAAAAAATTACACATGTAGCTATCTGAAGATTCTGCCGCTCCCTCTTCAAGAACCTTTTGAATACAAGTTGTAGTTTTTTTATTTGAGGCTAGTTTGCTTCCCAGAAAAGGGGAGAATCACCATAGAAAGCTGATGTGCGTTGGCGCCCTTTAAACGAAATCAGTGTCTTTATTTACTTTGCGATCAGCTGAGAAATGCCACTAATGTTTGCGTTCATAATGACCTTCAGTTTTCACGCAGGATGAGCTGGAGAAGTACGCCTTCGATGACATCTTCCGCTGCGAGGCCGTCAGCATGGAGAAACACTTCCCGTCCCTGCTGCTGCTGGTCTGCCAAGGTGCCGACCAGAAGAAGCCCGACATTCACTTCTTCAACTGTGAAATTGTGAAGGTGGGTCCCTGTCTGACGCAGTGAGTCACTTCGTTCGGCTTCAGGTTTTACAATAACAGGTCACTCTCGCAGGCAGAGAAAATCTGTGACGACATCGCACAAGCAGTCTCAAGTTCCTCCACCAGGACCAAGAAGGAGCCCGATGATCTCAGGTAAACGGAGCGGCGTGGTCACACGCTCTGAATTAATCCTAGAAAACACAAATGTCTTTTGAGAAACGGGGAAACAACTAATCTGATCGTGTCTAAACTTTTCCTTTCCTGTTTGTGCCCATGTCTCTTTGGCCACATAATAACCGATACACAACTAAGTACGAGCTAAAGACAATTGTTGATGTTCGGACTCCTTTTTTCCCCCTATAAAGCAGTTTTATTTTCTTCCCCTTTCATGCTGTTTCGTCTCATTTTCCCACTCAGTGAAAGCAGCCTTATAGTGTCAGCAGTCCACCTGTTCAAGGCCAGGCAGGCAGGAACACAGGGAGGGCAGTGTAAACAGCTGAGAGAGGGAGGCAGGGACTCGTTTGACCAGTTTCCACATAGCTTAAGAAGGTGTGACAAAGATAACAAGGTCCATTGTGACGGAAAGGCGCAGGAGCAGAAAGACTGATGACAGCAGAAGAGCATTGCTGGGCTGAACACTCTATTTTCTAAAAGGACGCGTGAAGGGCATCTCTACCTGGTAAGACAGACAGGAGGTGGAATTTATCAGATCGTTTTAGTCTACTCTCTGACGTATCTTTGGTATGCCTCAGCTCGTAAACTTAGGAAAACAGTTCATCTTGGGAGGAGTGTCAGGCTTATTTCTGTGAAGTGATGTGTTTGAATCAACTTTTCGCAACCTGAACAAGAGCTGCGTTTGAATTTCCAAAGGCTGCAGGATTCATCTGGCTGATCAGAGATCTGCTCGTTTTCCCTCCAAACGTGCCTCTATTAAAAGACCTCAGATTTGGGATGAGTTTGCCGGCGTTTTAAACGCGTGTCGGACTTCCCGAGTCCTTGCTGAAGGGCGTTTCCGGAGGCAACCGCTGAGCGATCAGCCACCATAAACAAGAGGGCTGCCGTCACCTTTGACCTGGGGCCCAAAACGCCGTGACGAGCTGCTGAAACCCACCCCCCCTCTCTGTTCATCCTGCAGGTCTGCTCAGAGCGAAGAGGAGATGCTCCAGCAGTACGGGATACCCAGCCCACCCTTCCCACATGCTCCAAACCCCCCTCCAGTCAACCCTCCACCTTACCCTGGACTCAGAGGTAAGAAACAAGTCATTCTTTCTCAGGAGCACAGAGATGGCTCTGTGCGCTGGTGTTCGGGAAGGAGGGGGCGCGGGGTGGCTCGCAGGGGTAAAAACGAGGACAGAAATTCAAAATCTAGGGGAGAGGAGACTGAAAATGGCTGAACTTCTTTTTAAAGCAGCGAACGGACTGAACGCCGGGCCTGATGTTGCACTCCTACGTGCAGAGAGAGAAGTGGTAAGTTACATTCGGGCCACCTTTGACAGGCTTTTTGCCCACAAACGGCTGAATTAAACCCGCTCCGCCTCTCTTCAGGGGATCCTCAATCACTGCTTCGACGACATTGAGCGCTTCATGGGCAAGCTGCAGCAAATTGCAGACGCTGCGACGGTGCTAAACCAGAAGAAGAAAAAGAAGAAGAAAAGCAAAAAACAAACCGCCGAAGGTAAAAGGAGGCGGAAACATCTCTTGAAGGGTGTCGGGGTGTAGTAACTCTTCATCACTGTTTTGTTTTTTTGCCCTGAATTGCAGATAATTTACTTGCTGAAAAAGCCCAGCCCCCACACGAGGATGAGTTCACTGATATCTTCCAGAAATTCAAATACTGCTTCTGCCTTCTGGTGTGTGAGCCAGTTGATTCACTTTTCATATTTTGTCAGCACAGCAGTTTATTAAATCCGTGTGTCATTGTTGTTGTGTCTTTAGGCTCGTCTGAAATCCACCATTGCCAGCCCTTCATCAGAGGATCTCGTACACCATGTGTTCAAACCTCTCGACATAGTAAGTCAGCGTCACAAAAATACTTCAGCACCTGCTGTTGCTGTTGTTGTGAACACGGAGTGCTGTCTGTTCCGAACAGGCTTACAGAGATCACGCTGAACGTCTTAAAATAAATCTAGTTTCTGTCAGTCCCGTGATCATATTGATTACAAAAGAAGCCAACCGGACACAGAACATAGGGTCCAACAAGACAGGACGGTCGGAGGCAGAAATATAATACATATCCCTGAAAGAGAGAGAGAGAGAACAGAAGATGACTTTGAAAAGACAGAAAATTGTTTTAAAAGAGCCTGAAATCAGGACAAAAAATGTTACAAAAGGGTGAAAAAGATGTAAAAATGACCAAAGGGACTCAAACTGTGACCTAAAAGAGACCCGTAGAATATAAAAAGTAAAAATGACCTTTTGATAGTTCAACCTTTTGTGAAAGGATTATTAACAGTTAATATCTTACCTGTTGGAGATGGCGTTTTGATTGAGCTCAGTTTGCAGATAAGCAGTTTAATTCTTCTTAACTAGTTAACAGCTAGTCTGAGTGGTACTGGGACCAGAGGGGAGCAATGTTGTCTTAAAACAAATCAAGGTTATTTTAAAAATCTTTACATTGCCGTGAGTTTTTTGTTACACAGATATGTACATATATAGTAACTCTATGGGTTTTTTTTTTTTTTTTTTGCAAAAGCAAAAAGCGGCAGCTAGCTGTAGCACTTCTGGTGCTTCAAATTGAGTCATTGTTGATCCAAGATGGACAAAATGAGGCCTCTTTATTGTATGAATCTGACTGGGGGAGGGGGTTCTGTACTTTTATGCAATCTAACTACATCTGCATACTTTGTGTTTTTTTATACATTCATACATCAAATCATTTAGCTCATTCAGGAGAAGGGTGCTGGGATGTTCAGTTTTTGTGACATTTAAATCTTTTGAAATATTTCCCTTCATTTACAAATATCTTCCCCATAGAAACACATTGAGATCTCTTTGATTCCTTCAGAAACATTGTTCTGTTTGAAATCTGCTTCTGCATACTGGCTCCAGTTTAATCTTATGCTACTTTTAGCTTTTAGCTATCGTCCTGCTACTTCTGGATTTTAGCTAGAATTTTTACAATTTTTTGCCACCATTCTTTTTTTATAGCTTTTTATAGTTTTTAGGTCTGCTACTTTTAGATTTTAAAAGATTACTTTTGTAGCCTATTGCTAGTTTTAGCTTTTAGACACTTTTTAGCTAGCCATTTGCTACTTTCATCCAGCTGCTTGTTACTTTTATCTAACATTTTGCTGCTTTTAGCTAAAGTTTTGATAGTTTTAGCTTCTAGCTACTGCTTTGCTTCTTTTTGCTTTTACAACTCAGTTTCAGCTGATTTTAGCAGTCCTTTAGCACTCAGCATTCCCAAAACAGAAACAGAAAATGCTGTTTCTCTAGGTTTTGCGTGTTTTCGTCTTCAGTGAACAGAGTTTCATAACACCGGCTCTTGGTGTCACATAATTTTCCACAGAGGTGGAAATCAATAAAAGAAAACCCAGTGGGTCATATTAGAGGAATGAGAGATACGCCTAATGTCTACACACACTTTTTATTGTTCTTGTGATTTCTACCAGGCATATTGTTTACCTGTAAGAAGTGATTAGACACACAGATTTAAACAAACGACTGTAAACATGTGTCATGTCAAAATAATGGAAAATGTGCCGTGAAGTTCAGCCGTGTTGTTGGCAACGACATGTGGATTCCGTGTTTACACAGGGCAGTTCCCAGAACGACAGCTTAAATAAAGGGCCGAAAGCCCAATAACTGCAGCATTTGTTCGATCCGACTTGCCTGCTCCACATTTAGATGAAGGATTGTGTTTTTCCGGGCGGATTTCTCAAACGTTTGGTTTAGATTTGAGAGGTGCATTCTTACGGATGAAAAGGCCTCGCTGCTGCCGCCTGGCTGCTGCAACCAATTAGAGAGAATTGGAGAAGAAACAGATACTTTATGCCCTGAAATGTAACCAATACTGTGGTCTTTATTGTGGTTGTTGACTAATTAGGGCAGCTTTTAAATACTGTAAATGTCAAATCTAATATTTTTGATGTTAGAATTAGATCTTCGAAGAGCATGAAAGGTTGGAACATTTTTGTTTGATTTCGGACACACCTGAGTGGCTGGTTCAGGGCGCGCACGCCACGTCTTTGTGTTTCTATTTGCGGCTTTTATGTATGAATGCATCAATTTTTTTAATTTTTTTTTTCCCCGATTGCCTTTGATTGTGCTCCAGCAGAACATTGGGTTCTAATGCGATGGACTCTAACTTAGTGTCTCCCTGTTACAGATGGTGAAAACAACGGGGGGGCCGGCTCACGGGGCGTCAGTATCCAGCCCCGCCATGACCACCTCCGCCGTCTCTCTGCTTCAAGAGTGCCTGACTGAGGAGGAACGGGAGCTGTGGACGGCTCTGGGGTCCAACTGGACGCTCCCTCGGTCAGCATCAACAAACACAAACGCATGCAGGCATCAGTAATCTGAGTCTGCCGTTTATCCAACACCACATAATGAACCCAGTTTTACTTTCTTTTTCGTTCTTCTTCTGTTGCTCCTAATTTAGCACAAAAAAGGCTACGATTTTACAGATATTGATCTAAAGTTTGGTGTGGTAGTACCCAACTGACCTAAGAAAACACAAACATTGCTACAACTTAGTCATTTTTACAGATATTGTGCTGACATTTGGTGAGGTAGTAGCTAAACATAAATAATACAAACTCCAAGTGCCTAAAACTTAGATAACTGTGGGAGTTAACCCTGTTTTTCTGTTAGCAAAATATCTCATGAACCAGTGGATGGATTTTGATGAAACATTCAGATAGTAATCACTAGATGTACGTCTACAACTGATTAACTTTTGGAGTCAATTCAATTCAAGATGGATGCCGCAGCTAATCAAGATTAACCAACGCAAAACTTATCATAATTAAGTCAATTTTACAGATACTGAGTTAAAATTTGATGCAGCAGTAGCTGAGAATCATTCACAACACGGTGAGCCCGTGTGATATCACATGACATGATGACATGATCTTAAAAGTATGACCAACACAGCTACAACTCTGTTGTGTCTGAACATAAGGTGATTTCAGTCTACAACGCTGACATGAAAGTTGGCGGGCGATATGCATTCCTTCAAGAAATGCTCAGCGTCTAATTACATATTTGTATTATAAAAAGCTCACATTCCATTCTTTAAAGTATTTGTGCATTATCTGAACAAAATGTTTTCAACCCCGTAACCAAACAAAACTGACAGAGTTTCAAACTTCACAGGCATCAATCATTAATCCAGCTTTGAGTCAACTTTAAACTGATTCATTCATTCTTTGTCTGCTCACTGCCTTAAAATTTATACATATTAATTCTGACCCAGATTTGTTACAATCACCACCGGTGCCAGACTTTTGTCCTTACAGCCTTAAAATCCAAAATGTCAGCACCAGTATAGGCTGGTTGTTAAGCATTAATCACAGTTTCAGCTGCATTATTTGTAGTAGGAATCAGCTGCGGTGAGGTCAGAGGAAGTGACTGCGTGTTCTCTCTCAGCTCTCAGCTCCGGAGGCCCGTCTCTCCGTACACACCTGTGTTCTTAGACGGATGGAAACCGGAAGCCCTGCGTCCAGACGGACAGGTTTGGGAGGACCCGGTGGAGTCACAGCACAAATATGAAGCCCTCCAAGTAAAACAAGAGGTATGGAATGCCTGTGTAGCATTTAGTTCAGAACGTCCTCTGTTGTGTGTCGGGACAGGTGACTGTTGACAATATCCAGGTGAAGTGATGAAACGTAGTAACACGTCATCTATGAAAGCTCTACTTGTAGTGGCGTTTCAACATGGCTGACTTAACCTGTTACTGAGCTTCAGTACCAGAGTTCTACAACTCCGATTCTGAAAAAGTTGGGCTGTTTTCTAAAATGTAGTAAAAAACTAAATGTAATGATTTGCGAATCTCCTTATATTCACAGTGAAATATAGTAAACATATCAAATGTCTCAACTAAATTGTACCATTTTTTGAAAAAACAAGGTCATTTTGAATTTTATAGCAGCAACGCATCTGAAAAAGTGGGGAGAGACAACGAGAGGGCAGGGGTCCTGTGGAAAAGTGGTACATATGGTCCTGTTTCAATTGCATTTTACAAAATTTCCCAAGCTTTTTTCAGAACTGAGGTTGTAAAAGCTGTTTGCCTTTTCCTTTGTGCAACTCACAAACAGTTAAAGTCTGTTCAAATCTACTGATCCTAATTGATTACCAACAAATGTTCGTGCATCTTTATGCTCTCAGCACGAATGTTCATCGTTTTTCTTGCGTTTATCCACAGCAGGAACAATCCCGTCATCCTCCGGATATCTACATCAGTGACTCGTAAGTCATCTTTAATAGGATCGTCGGTCAGCTGCTCTCCTTTGGCAGTGCTTTGAGTTTTTCATTCCTTTTTTTTTTTAGAGAAATACTCCCACCTGATGCTGAGAGAATCTACAGCTGCAGCTACGACTTCATCGCCAGGAACAGTAGTGAGCTGTCGGTGCAGCAGGGAGAGACTCTGGAGGTGAGGAACATGGGACTTTTACGATAAGTCTGCATCCGTTTTCTTCTCCCTCATCACTGAAGGGCAGTCCTGGTTACCGAATAGTTCCATCCGACAGGTGATCGAGTCCTCCAAGCGCTGGTGGAAGGTTCGCAATCGTTTCAATCAGGTCGGCTTTGTGCCCTTCAACATCCTGGAACCTGCGGCTCACGTAGACAGCCCCGTCACCAGCAGACCCCCCAGTGTAAGACCAACACACACACACACACAGGTAAACCTTCACCTCTTCATCCCTGCATCATTTTTCACCCTGTTCCCTCCCTTCCTCCCTCCCCTGCAGGCTCCAGCTGCACCCCCTCTCTCCAAGACTCTGTCTGTCGCCCCACCGAGCCCCCCTGCTCTGCGCCTCACTCCCTCCCACTCCCCACAGCGCCCTCGCAGCTTACCGCCATACTCCCAGACTTCATCCGTCGCAGATGAAACAGATAGAGGTAAGAAATGAGACGTTTGTTTTTCTCACAGTAGTCCTACAGTAATGAATGAAGTGTTACAATGTATTTGTTATATGTTACTTTGTGGTAATTTGCATTTTTTTTAACAGATATAACTTAGCAATACACAGAGTTATTGGGTTTTTAGAAACACAATTCACAAACAGTTTTGGATGTTTTCTATCTAACCTTTTTAGTTTGTCTAGTTAGCTCTGATTTGTAAGTAGCCTGTTTCGAATGCTGAAAATGCAACCCCAATTCTTAAAAAAAGTGGTGTAAAATGTAAATAAAAACAAAAAGCAATGATTTGCAAAATCTCATAAACCCATATTTTATTCACAGTGGAATGTATCAAATGTTTAAATTAAATAGTACAATTTTTTTTGGGGAAAAAAAAGGTTTTAAATTTGGCGGCAGCAACACATCTCAAAAAACTTAGAGACAAGGGCAACAAAAAGCTGTGGATTTTGTAGATGGTTTTTGTGGCATTTTGAAACTAATTAGGTTAATTGGCAACAGGTCGGTAAGAAGAATGGGCATAAAAAGAGCATTTCAGGAGTAAAGATGGGCAGAGGTTCACCAGTCTGTGGAAAAACTGTCGAAAATAGTGGAACAATTTCAGAAGAATGTTCTTAAATGGAAAATTAAGACTTTAAATATCCCATCATCTACAGTTCTTAATATCATCGAAAGATTTCTGGAGAAATCTGTCTGAGGAAAGGACAAGACTGAAAGTCAATATTAGAGCCTGTTGACGCAAAAAAGTTCATTCAGGAAAAACATTTAATTTGAAAACAAAGCCCCGCACCCGACAGACCAGTCTAATGCAGTGGTTCCCAAACTTTTCAGTTTCCGACCCATAAAATAACAGTGACAGCCATCTGTTGGCTGTTTAAACATCCAAAAATGCTGATGACTCCATTAAATAAGGACATAATAACAACACAAACAGTCTTAACATCAATTATGCTATTTTTAAAATCAATTTATGGTCTTGTATTTTAAGTTTTTGTAACAAATATGGTGCAAACATAGCATAAAAACGAAGTATTTTATTGTTAGTTGATATCTAGAGATGTACTTGGTGTTGAGTGACCCATATTGGGGTCCTGACCCCAACTTTGGGAATCATTGGTCTAATGGACTTTGTTCTGTTTAAAGGATTGATAACGGTATTATTTGACCACAATGGTCTAAAATGTAACACGTGTTTGGATCTCCCGCTTTCAGTCACGATGGTGAACGACGAGCTGCTCCAGAGGCTGACCAATGGAAAGACCAGTCTGAGCAAACCCCTGGTCATCCATCGCTCTGCAGAGACCTCCGTCCCTCTGAACTACCACTCTCCTCCGGAGGAGGTGGCCGAGTGGCTCAGAGGGAAGGGCTTCAGCGAACCGTGAGTGGTGTCACCTCTAATGAAAAACCACTACGTTTTTAAGAACGTGCGTGTTTGTCGTCATCATTCGAAGGTCGACCCTGGACTCATTTCTGTCGTGCGCCTCCCACAGGACGGTGTCGTGTCTCGGGGTGCTGACAGGGGCACAGCTCTTCTCGCTCAACAAGGAAGAACTGCGGGCTGTGATTCCAGACGAGGGAGCCAGAGTGTACAGTCAGCTCACGGTGCAGAAAGCGCTGCTGGAGGTACAGATTACACAGAAAGTAATGCTGAAGCTCGTCTCTTTCAGGTCCATATTAATTCAGCTGTTGAATATCTGACCACATTAAAAGATAGACATGTAATCAGCTAAACGTATTCAAAACTCCTTAAATCACATCTTCAAATGTCAACTGTGAGCTAAAATTTGCCGTGGAAGTAGCTGAGAGTCATGTGAGTGTGAATACGTTTAGAGAGCTCTCATAATACCAAGAGATAATTTAATCCTCAAGGTTTTAAGAAAATATCTATAACTCTGACCCGTCTCAGCACAAGATGTCCTCAGTCTAAAACCGGCTTGATCGGCGGCGGGCGACATGCATTCCTTTTTCAGAGCTTTAGAGACATGGTTATTATTGTTACAACTTAATGGGCATCGTTTTAGATAGTTGAGTTTAGCCTTCAATCTTGAGGGTCTTTCAATACAAAAACAAACCACCTCTTTTTTTATTATTATTATTAATTTGAACCTGATCTTCTCTCTTCAGGATGCTCGGCGAGCCACGGAGCTGGAAGCGGTCATGGAGAAGCAGAAGATGAAGGTGGATCTGAAGCTGGAGAGCAGCACATTGTGAGCCGGGACGCCACGCGGCGCGTCCCACGGACCATTTGTGTTGTTGTTTTTATTGTTGTTGTTTTTTTTCTGCTTCGAGCTGTCCCGAGGAGCGTACTGTTGAGTGATTTGTATTTATCAGAGGACAAATGCGTGTGAGCGAGGTGATTCACGCCTTGTTTGTGAACAGCAGCGTGTCATGGCGGCGGCGATGATGTCATCGCTGCAAGTTAGGTTTGTCATGCGAGCAGGTGCTATGCAAAAATAAATATTTAAACACTGCAGTGCTCCCCTCTTCTTATTCTCATCTATTAGGTTAGATAATTACTGCTGTCAGAAGGCGAAGGCGGGTGATGCTGTGTCTGTTAGCAAAATATCTCATGAACCACTGGACTAAATTTAATGAAACTTTTAGAGAGTAATCATTAGAGGAACATCTACAACTGATTACATTTTGGAGTCAAGATGACAGACCTCAGCCAACAAACTGATATAAAGATGGTGAATTAGAGTCTGATGTGGTAGCAGCTGAGAGTCATGCCCAACACAGTTTAAGAGTGAACCCATGTCACATGATGTCGTAGGATTTGACCAAACCAGCTGTAACTACGACTCTGCATATAAGAAGTGAAACTCTGGCATGAATGGAAAACATATTTCATTGAAAAGAAGAGGTCAGCAGACGCTATTAGATCATTTCTTTTAATATAACATTAAAGAAAAAAATCCAGCAGAACATAAAGATGACTCAACACAGTAGGGGGAAAAGCAGTGGGCTCAATAAAATTTGTTTTCCTTTAACTAGAATTCCTGTTACATTATTTCATTCATGTTGGGACAAATCCTTGGTCTTCTGTGTACTTTTAGGACTGCGTTCCCAGCCTGTCACTGCTGAGCATCCTGCTTCACACGCCAACACTAACTCTGAACATACCATTTAAACTTCATTATGATAAATAAAAAGGAAAAAAAAAATTAAAAAATCAAGACTGACACAACTGATAGAACAAGAAACTCGCCACCAATACAGTACAAATCAAACCGAAACAGCTCAACTCACAACTTTCACTTTTCGAAGGAAAAAAAAAAAAAGAAAAATCTCGATTTGTTAAAATATGGAGATGCATGTCAGATATTAGTACTGAAAATATTTTGGTGGTTCGAATTCTAAACTTTTCAGTGGGCTTCTATAGACTTTTATGCAGACAGACACTAAAAAATAAAAAAGCATGTTACCATGACAACACAAAGAAAGCTGAAGGAGGAGGGCAAAATATAACTACTTGATAGGGCAAAGTTTTTAAACCATAACAGCTGGAAGCCAAAAACATATTTACAGTTTCTTTTTTTTTTTAAACAACAATCAATTCATATTAAAAGACTTAGGATCAGTTACAGTTTCATTTTCTGTCCCAGTCCAGGAGACCAGTTTGTTTTTGACTCATTTATAACAAGACAAGGGATGGTTTATATTACAGCTCACTTATGGAGGTGGTCTGGAGTAAAAAGCAAAGACACGAGGAAGGTGAGCGAAGAGAGGGCGAAAGGCAACAACTACAATTAATTAACTTTAGGATTAAAAATGGACAGGTCAAAGACAGGAGAAGGAGGCCGTGTGTCTTGGTAGATAGTGTTTGGACTTTAGAAGTCCCCCGTGTCCCTGTCGTCTGCTCGGCGGGACTCTGACCTGCCGTTCATTCCGTCCCTCCTGTCTCTGTCCCGGGACTGGTCCCGAGATGAGCGCTCGCGATCCCTGGACGACCTGCGGGACAAAGACGTATTACAACCTCCAGAGACAGAGGCAGACAAAGTTGTGTCCAGGTCACATTTACATTCAAACATAATGACTTGGTATGGAAAGGGTTTATTGTAAGAATAAAGAATATTACAGAGAATGGAGACAAAGAGGTCTGCCCAGGCATCCAAAAAGGTCTAAATTTAACACTATTCATAGTTTATAGCAGAACAAGGTCTAGGATTTGTGAGAACTTATCGATGCACGTCTGACTCATGATAAGAGAGCGCCTCACTTCAGAATAATCTTCCACATTAAACCATGTTTGGAAGATTGAGACGTGAGTTTATTCAAGACTTTGCAGCTTTCTAAGCGCAGTAAGACGTTAAAATAATAAAACGATGTCTGTTCAGGTGACGCGCTGCCAGAATAACCCCAGTCTGAGCAGGTTAAGTATATGTTGAACCAGCATGATTTAGGCACAAAAATGTGGTGGAAAATAAAGCAAAAGAAAACGCCATTAAAACAGATATACCAGCATACTGCTCATTGTTCCAGGCAAGTCTAATAGGACACGATTATAATCATTTTACATCATATTTAATGTAAGAAATTAAAATGTGTAAATAGAGAATTTTCTATTACTGATATATGGCATTTCTTGAGTGGGTACAACATACAAAAAAGTACAAATAGAAGAAAAAAATATATAAAATTACCCCCAAAACTGAATCAAACTGCAGATTTTGTGTCCTAACTGTTTGATGAAACAATAATTTTATCAGCCTCATAGGTGTTCCTCTTCCTCTGCTTGTTTTAACCCAATCAATTCAGTGACAACAAGTCAGACAACTTTAAATTAAAACTCGTTCTCAGGAACACATTACAAACACGGAGCTGGATGTTTTTGTCAGAACACTGAATAAAATACAATCTGTATTTACTTGTGTCTTGAGCTCGGCTCGCGGCTATCACTGTGACGATGTCCTCGGCTGCGGGAGCGGGAGCGGCTGCGGTGTCGCCTCTTGCGCTCCCTGGAGCGGGAGCGTGTGCGCCGCTTCTCCCGTGACGTGGAGCGGGAGCGCCTTCTTCTGCGGTCACGTGAACGAGACCTGTAAACACGTTGAATGATACCTCAAGTTTAGCTTTAATCTCATCGTTCATTTGAACAAATATATTAGGAGGAATCCTGTCGAAATAGTGACAGACAGGAAGAAAGAAAAGGATGCATAGGTTTCCTCCCCACCTTCTATGCTCTCTGCTCCGTGATCTGGTCCTATAAAAATGAACAAAGATAATATAATAAGATAAAATGTATCAACTGAATCCTCATAAACATTGCCAGGATTTTAATTTATGCACTTACCTTCTTTTCATCCTTTCCTCCTTCTCCCTTTCTTCTCTCCTCTTTAAGCGCTCCTGGTTCCTCTTCTCTTGCTTCTCAACCACAGTTTTCTAATCAACAATTAAAAAAACATTAATGGAGAAGCTACTGGTTCAGTAAGTCTGCCAATAATTCCCTCTATGTCACTTTCTAACACATCGAAAGTCCATTAAGGTAAAACTTTAATGCTGCATACCTTTAGTTGGTCCAGTTTTTCTCTGATCTGAATGAAGCCCAGATGAAGTTTCCCACCAAAATGATCAGCCAGACGACGATCGTTGTCATGAAGACCTAAGTAAGCAGAGCAAACCTCGCACACCCGAAGTTTTTGTTGCTGAAAGCTGGAGGCCGGCATGGAGTTTCGATATTCTTCCTGAGAGGGAAAAAAAAGGGAATTCAAGGCTCAGAAGGCTAAAAATTTAAGAGCAAAAAAAAAACCCAATGTGTTACACTTGGCGCAAGATGACTTTTTTTTAACTCACCTCTGCATCCTTTTTCTTGGTACGGACTTTCTCCACTTCCTGTAAGACCTTCTGAGCCTCGTCCACATTCCCTTCAGCTCCAAGCTGCTCAGCCTTGGCCAGAAGCTTGCCTATTTCCTCATTCAGCTCATGCACCTTCTCTGCCTAAAATACAAACACATACATAGGAAAACCGTTACTGAATGAAGACGGAAGACGCTTCATGTGCTCTACAGATCCTGTCATATACCTTTGCTGCCACCTCGGCACTGATCTCTTCCTGGGTCTCAGCCAGACGCTTCTTGGCGAGCTCTGTTCTTCTGTCACAGTCGGCAATGAACGACTCCAGGTGATCCACTGCCTTTAGAGGTGAGAAAAACAACAGATAAACTAAACCGCACAATGCATTTGATGATGTAGATGTTCAGAAACTTGTGTGGACAATTAAAAACTGATCCTTATCATGAAAAGCTCAACTAAGTTATGAGCTGAGAATCATTTTAAACTGCTCACACATGCATTATTAAGTGAACGGCATCACTTACATCAAGTTCAAAGAAAAGATCCCTCTCCTTGGAAGCTATTTCATAATCTGCCCGAAGCGCCAAGTCATGGATCTTTGTGCATTCCCCCAGGTCCATACGCTGTCAAAAACACAGCCAGACATGAATCAAACTTAAAAAATAAATATATAAAAAATATAATACTTAGAAATAAATATAAGGGGTTTTATTGGTGATGTCTTGATCAAATCTAATTTTTTTAAGATTTCCAAAAATTTTAACAATGATTAAAAGAAAAAATAAATGTTTTTAACAGTTAACATTTTAAGTAGAGCTCACTTACAGTTCCAGACAGGATGTCATGTGGACAGCAGTTGAGAAGATGACTTTTGCAGACTCGCTCGTCCGTGAACTTGACCCTCTGCCGCGTCTCGTCTCCTGAAAAAGTCCAAAAAAGCAACAGTGAGAAAGACCTTGCATAATTCACACTGAGGGCGAGGTATCCAGAGCATTAATATACGTCACTGTAACTGAAGAAATACGTCAACATGACTGGACTCAAAGATTTTGGTCCAACTAAATGATTAAAAAGCAATTTTCAACACTTGAAAAATAATATATTTCTCTGGGTTTCCTTTGTATGAATAACCGCTTCTACAGGACTGTTTTCAGACATTTTAATATTATTGTTAAGGTAAAAAACGTGCAGTACAATAGATGTGTGTTGTACTCAATGTTACTCTTGGTGCTTACCTTCAAACCTCAATAAAAACAAGGAACTGTAAGAGCCTCAGTTTGAGTTAACCTGTTTTAAGGCTCAGTGTTTACTGTGAAATGTGGAGCAACAAATGACAGCTAGTAGGGGCGCAGCAAAATGTTAAAATGTGAACTACACTCCTTCTTTTGGCTTATTGTTTTTTACTGCAGCAAAGATGGTTATTATAACTATTAACATAAACGTATCACGTTCATACACATGTCCTCACCAAGCCATGTATAAATACAAACACTGAAAAGACATTTAAAGCAAAATGCAAAAGAAATCGAAGGGGGGAAATAAAACCAAAAATAACGTGTTTATACACACTGCGATCTGCACCACATACTGTACCCTTCTGCATCTTCAACACCTCAGCTGCAGAATTTTAAACCCGCTGTGGAAAAGTATAAATGGGAACAGTTTTCTTGCCCATACCTGTAGTAAGAAGTTGGGAGTCATACACAAGTCAAGTTGTAAATGAAGCTAGCAAAGTTTTTGTGTGGACTGCTAAACAGACGTGTAATATGTGTAGAAGACTGAGAACTGCTTGTGTGGACATAGCGCGACTAGACGTCTTAGCTCAAGATATGTAACACTACTCCAAATGCCACTGGAGAGTTACCAACTTGTATATTTATTTGTATTTAAAAAAAAAAAAACTACAATAGCTTCCGGAAGGCAAACAAAAATGTTTGGATATTAATCATAACAGCTTTAAAAATTATGTGTGACTCACGGCTCGATGAACATGAGGCTTTTCTGCAACTCCTTTGCAGATTGATGTAGGCTGGCAATGATACACTGAACCTTAATGAATAAAATAAAGGGGCCACAATTGTTCAGTTTGTATGCAACAAATGTATGGGAAGAATTTGATATCAATCTTTTCACACATACACCCACAGACTCACAACACAAATTCACTCTCATTGAACAGATGGACATAGCAGCTTGTCAAAAGATCAACAGGGCTGCAATTTCACTCAAGCTACTGTCACAATGAAAGTTTTGCTCATAAAATGGCAGGGCAGCTATTAAAAGCCATTTTCTACCCACAGCAATAAGACCTCATGACTATGGTCATTTAATGTTACCATCCTCATGGCTAAAGTATAAACTTAAGTAATTCTGATAACTAAAAATGTAAATTATTTTTAAAATTACTGTGTACAAACAACATAGGATTACCTTTCTTGATACTAACTCACATATGTGCACTTAAATGTCTTAGCATATATGTTGATCAAAACGCATTTATAAGTTATTAGAACAGAGTCGACTCATGTTTACACATGAAACATACTATTCAACATTACATACTGTATATATGATAAAACAAAGCAAATTCAACTAATTATACCCTAGCAAATGAGGTCCATGAAAAGTAAAGTTATGGACACTCAACTCGTCATGCATGCCTGTGAGTGAGATTATAAATTACATTATTTTTTTTAATTATTTTTTTTTTACAAATCACAAATTTGTAAAAAAAAAAGTGTGGGATACTCTTGTCCAGGTTTGACCACTCTAAAATTTGTGGTTTTTGAACTGGACCTAATGTAAGGGAGTCAAGGCCACAAAACGCATTCATTTGAATGGCCTGTTTTTTGAGTTTTACAAATATAGAAAGAAGACTTAACAGATCGCATTGTGTTTTAAAGAGTGTGTTTGGTGTAGGATATTTCAGTCCAGGTTTGATCAGTGAAAGCCTTACAATTTAAAGTAGTTCAGATGCCAAAAGTAGTGAAAATAGCCCTTTATTCACTGCTAACTTCAGCGCTGTTTTCGCAATAAACGCTACGCGAGCAAATGCTAACATAGCCAACATGCTAAAGATGATAAAGCGAAAACTTGAGTACATTTAATATAACCACAGCAGATGGAAACATTAACCCCTAAAGTTAATCGATGAATTAGGACTTGAATCCATCTATTTTGTATTTTAGGCAGCCCTTAGCGGTACATCCATTCATGCAGCTCTGTTCATCACACGACAACCACAAGCCAGCCTCAGCAAAGCCTCCATCTTGGCTAGCTCGCTAGTCCAGTTAGCATCTCACGGCGACTCACCGTCCCTCGCTGTTCCCATCAGCTGGTCGAGCAAAGCTCTCATTTGAGCTTGGGCAGACATTGTTGCAGGTGTTCCGTCGAAAGCTCGCTATATGTTCAGGCGACTGAAAACAGTTCCTCAGTTTGCTTACAGGGCTATTTGGATAATTTAATCATTCCACCATCACCGCTCGGAGCTTTTCGCTATTTTGTCAACTGGCCAGCTTCCGGTTAACATTAGGGAAATGACGTTAAACGTTTGATGACGCTGCATAGCCCGAAATCAGCCAATCATATTAATAGAAGACAGGCAACACAACCAATCACAGCGAGGATCAAATAGGTTTTTGATTCCCTAAGTAAAGACTTTCAGGTTGTGACTTTACGATGTCTGTTTTTCGTTAGTAATTTCCTCATTTAAGATATATTTTTGAGGTTAGGATAAAATTAGTTAACTTTAAAATCGTATTATAATTTGGATGCTTGATATTTTCTGAATTTAGAAGAATTTTTAAATCTAAAACTACCTGTCAGACAAATTAAAGGTGAAAATGTTCAACATGTTCGTACTTGTCTGTCATTTTTGGCTTGTTTGTTTACCAGCAAGTTTGTCAGACCTGCTGCTCAGTAGCTCCAGTGACTGCGGAAAATGACAGTGAGGAGTTAAAGTAAGTAAAACTTTTCCGAATTTTGGTTAGCTTCTTAACCTTTTGTCGTGGCTGCGGTTGCCTCAAATGGTTGGTTTTCGTCTTTGTGTCATGTTTACCCTGCAGTTTGGGGACCAGTAGCCGTGTCGTTCAACAGGTTAGCAAAAAAACAGTTATTGAACATTTCCCCCTATGTTAGCTTATTCGAATCAGACAGATGACATAGCTTAAGGATTAGATGTATTTTATGACCCTGAATTTGTTTGCTTTGCTCAATTAACTAAGTTTGCAGCGTGTTTTATTTTAATCATTCTGTTTTTTAGCTGTGACTAATAGCCCTGAGGTTCTTGAGCAGATAACAGGGTGTGCTACCTTGGTATAATAACAGTCTCTCTGGTTTGCTGCTTTTGTGCTGAGAAATCTCTGGAGTCAGAGCTGGCACGTCTGAATAGGCACAGATTTACAAATGTTGATGCTGCAGAAAGAGCTGACTGATGGATACTGCAGCCCCCATTGTTTTCATGCATTCATGTCTACTCTTTTGAATGCCAGGGAGTTTTGCCCAGTTATTTTTGCACATATGGACTTGTAATCCATTTTACACTTGGGGAACAAATGCAGATATAAGGTGTATGCCACCATGGGTGTAGCCACTCTTCATTAAATTAACCAGATTTAGGGCCATCGTAGTGTGGAAGCATGGTTTTGCTGTTATGTCTCTTCTTTTTCAAACAGGTCTGTAAAGCCAAGGAGGCAGCAATGGAGACTGCAGACCATGCCACTGAGGATGACCCTCTAAAGAGGGGAGAAGATGGCACAGAAACCGTCACAGCGCCGCCAGCAACAGAGCTGAAAAATCCAAAATGTAAAGAAGGCTTGGGTTGTTCCAGAATGTCCCGTTGGAGGACCGCAGCCTTCTTCCTTTCCTTGTTCCTCTGCCTCACTGTTGTGTTTGCCTTCTCCTTCATCATCCCCTGTCCTGTCAGACCACAATATCTTGTTACTTGGAACAGGACTTTTTCAGAAGCAGGTGTGTATTCCTTGCCTTGCTTGCTTTTTTTTTTTTTTTTTACCTTAGTAGTATCTTAAATGTGAAACTAACTACCTCTTTCTCGTTCTCTTACACAGGCACCTATGACTTCCTAGCTATTGAAGATGCAAGCAGTGACAAAGTAATGGATGTCCTTTTCGTCCTGAAAAACACAAACAGCATACAGAACAAATCGTGCGCTGATGCAGGTATGAAACCGTAAGCTCAGATTCATTTTGCAAGAAAAAAGAAGACAGATTGTTGACTTCTCTGCGTTGTGTTTTAAGTATGATGCAGATAAAGTCCATGTATTTTCCAGGCCTGCCGTCACCGTGTCTGTTTGTGTTGGCGGTGGACGGCACCGACGGAGATACGCTGTGGGAGAGGCCGCTGGATTCCGAGTTCCACTGGGCTCAGTGTGGTCTGGACCAAGAGGAAGACGACGCCTGGCACTGCCTGCTGTCCCATTCAGACAACCTCACAGCCATTGACAAACACACAGGTTAGTGATCCGACACAAAACTGGAGTTTAGCATTCTGAGACCTGAGCATTACCACTCGGACTCGTGGGCCAACATTCTGTTTTTACATGACTTGGATTCACAGTCTTCTTTTTATTGCCTGAAGGTGAAAGGTAATGATGTTTCTCCCAGTGTCAGTGTGTCTGTTTGTCTGTAGCTTTACCTCATGTCCCAGTGGACATATTTTAATAATACTATCAGAAAGTAATCACTGTTTGCACATCTGCAAATCATTAACTTTTGGAGTCAACCCAACATAAGATGCCCACTACAGCCAACGCAAAAATGGCTGTAACTCAGTCAGTTTTCACAGATATTGAACTAAAATTTGGTGCAGAGTTGAGATTAATCTCCAATAGAAACTCTGAGCACTGTTAGCTATTACACATCACAAGGTTTCACAATATTGCATGAGATCACGCATAACATAATTTACAAGGTTTGTCAAAAACCGCTATAACCCCTCTCTGCTTAGCAAAAGATGATTTTAGTTTAAATCTGGCTTGAAAGGCGGCAGGCGATATACATTTCTTCAAAGAATGCTTGGCCTTTAATGTTTTTGGTAAAGGTTTGTTGTTCTTTCAGAATACTGAAAAATTTCCATCTGTTGTTTTGATAGCTGGTATCTTCAACAACTTTCTCCTCTCGGCTTAGTAGCTTAGCTGTGTAGCTCAGGATGGACATAGCTTTCCACCTCCTTCTTGTGCACTCAGCTCCGTGATAACATCGCTCAGACATCTGCCTGATTACACTTAGGTGAGACAGTCAGTCTGAACGCTCTGTTCTTGGCTGATGCGTTTGTCAGGTCGTGTCGTTTGGCAGCAGCCTCGGCCTACCGGTCTGCCGAGCTCTTTGCCGGTTCTCAGCGTCCCAGATCTGGATGGTGACAAGACCGCCGATGTGGTGCTGGTGGCGTCAGACAACACACAGGTGATCCTTTCTATTAAGTTTGTAGCTACGTGTGCTAGTGTTTTACTTGTAGTAGTGTTTCTGACACCATGCTTATTTACGTTGCAATACAACACATGTATTTGTTGTGTACATGTACATGTTTTTGTTTTCCTCTTAGATATTAAATGTATTAAAATGATAAGCAGTTGGAGTAAAATCACATAACATTGCAGAAAAACACTTTTCTGATCTGCAGACTCAGGTGATATTGCTCTCAGGGAAGACAGGCGCTCAGATCGGTTCCACTGTGGTCCTCGGTTCCTTAAAGTCAGCCAGCCATCTCGTCCATCTTACTAAAGAGGGTTCTTACTACGTACTATTCCAAAAAGGTTTGTAACAGAAATCATCTGTTAGGAGAACAACAGAGTGGTCTATATCTTCTGTAAAAGCAGTGCAGTGCCAGGAGAACAGCCACAATAGAGCACCCTGAGAACTGAAAGCTCTGCCTCCCGTTCTGCTTTCAGAAACTCTAGGAACCACAAATAAACCTGCAGTTTGAGAGTGAAGTGCTCTTTGAGTATAATATGGAGCAATAAGATCTTTAACGTAAGATGGAGCTTGGTTGTTGAGTTTTGAATATGTTCAAAACCCCAAAAAACAAATCCAGTGCTTTTTAAAACAACGGTTCCTTCATCATTATATCTCGTCTTTCTACATTTTTAAGAACCTTTTAAGAACAAAAAGCATCCTGCCCCGGCACAGATCGTCCAATAACCTAATGATTACGGTTGCGTGACCCCTGGTGGCAGTAAGGAGTTAAGATGAATTCTCTCACAGACACAGGCGTGTACGGACTGGCGCTGTGGAAGATCGCTGCCAAGGCAGGATTGGGTCTGAGCCTCAAGAAGGACAAACACTTGGAGAAAAATGCAGACGCTGGAACGGGCCTCGTTCCCATTCATGAGTAAGAAGCAGTCTGCATTTATCACCTCGCTTGTTGACATGACTTTGATCTAAATCTTTGCTAATGTTTGATGTGATTTGATGTGACTCTGTAGGTCCGACGCCGTGAGTTTGCTCAGAACGAAAGACACAGATGATTCTTCCGACCTGCTGGTTGTGTCTGGGAATGAGGTGGCTTTAGTCGATGGAGGGAAATTAACGCCACGGTGGCAATTCAACACCAGCTCAATACTTGGGTAACTCCTCTTTCTTTTATTTTTTATTCCATTATTGTCTAAAATTTCACAGTAGTTTAATGGTGTCCCTTCATGTTGGCTGCTTTCTGTGATGAGACAAGTAGTAAAAAGGCTGCAGATTTCTGCTTGAGCTGTTTGATAATATGGAAGCTTTTATTGCAAAAGAATTTTGGGAAATCGCTGCCATCATCAGCGATGTATTTGTGGATAAACTTCAGAGGTGTGTCTTCTGATATGTTTAAAAAGAAATTACCTGAAGCGCAAATGGTTCATCGATTAAGAATTCAGCATAAATTGATCTGAAGCTGTTTTTAATTAATTGTTTGTTCTTTCCCGCTTCTCCCCTTTTAAGTAAACCCACAAAAGTATCTTCTCTCACTTCTAAATAATGTCTGGTTAGCAAAGTATCTCATGAACCAGTGGACAGATTTGAAGGACATCTCAAAGTAATAACTGGATGTACAGCTACAACTGAGTAACCTTCGGAGTCAACCCATTTCAAGATGGCCGCTACAGCTAATCAACATTAACAAAGACAGAAATGTCTACAATTCCGTAACGCAGCTTGTGAGATCTCAGTGTTGCACGTAATGTCGTTTACAAGGTTTTACCGTAACGGTTATAACTCCACGCCTTCTCAGCAGAATTGTTGTTTATATTCTGGTGTAAAGATGGCGGGTGGAATGCATCCCTTCAAAGAATGCTAAGCCTTTAATTACTGTATATCGCTGAACTGTAGTTTCTGCTTTTCAGAGAGCACATTAAATATAGATAAGTTAAGTTTTAAAAACATTTCCCCCTTGTTCTTTCAGCATCCCTTCCTTTGGTCACTTTAACAAAGATAATGTCCTTGATGTTGTGGTTGAAGAGGACATAGGTGGCTACAGAAAGAGGGTGAGTTAGTTTGCCGTCAGCCCTTGTGTTTATTTTCTCTGCCCTGATTTTCTGATATGCGTTTGAAGCGAACACTCCCGTCTGTGATGTCTGTAGATAATCATCCTGGATGGGAAGTCCGGCGGCGTGCTGTGGGAGGTGGACCTTCTCGCCAGCGCCAACTGTCCAAGGCCCGCCTCGGTTCACACCACCAAGTCCTACTCCATCTTCATGTTTTGGGGCTTGATGCCATCACAGTCCAACTCATCTGTAAGGACACGGCTGTCATGAAAAAAAGAATATATTTGCTGGCATCAAACTTGGTGACACAGAATTTCACAAACTGCTTTTTTTTTTTTTTCTTTTAGGAATCCTTACCGACTGATCGCCACTCCTACATGCTGCATCCCTTCTACCCTAAAGTTCTCCTGGAGTTCACCAACACCCTGGACCACATTGTAGCCTTCAAAGGTGCTTTTTGCTTTTACATCTACCTTGTTTTAGCTTAAGTACACACCCCCGTATGATGACAGATGACAGAGTGATTAGGAGAATGAGGAAAAAAAACCCGAGGTCAGATCTTTTTGTTTGTTTGTTTGTTTGTTTTAGCCACACTCATGGAGCGTGGCCGCCACGCTGCTTACCTCCTCTTGACGGGTCCTGAGAAGGAACAAAAGGAAGGTGCAGTTCTCCTCATCAAGCGCAAGCTGAAGCAGGACGTCCCCCTTTGCGAAGTTCGCTCAATCGACAACAGCGGGGGGTCGGCGACCAAAGAGGCGATCATGGAGGCTTTTAACCGACTCCGCTTCGCCGACTGGTGAAGGGGGCTTGTTTTGAGTTGACATACTTGGACTTTAAAACCAAAGCACGGTAGTCTTTCCAGCTGTTAACCAAAGAAAAGCATTTTTGTGTAGACGTTTTGAGCTTTATTTTAGGTGACAAGATTCTTCCAGACAGTTTTAGTGCTAAACAAGGGCGTTATGCCTTCAGACTTGATTGCACTTAAACTATCCAATCAACAAGCTGAAGGTGCCGTTTGCTGACAGACCGCTGATCTCCTGCTGAAAACGCTACAAAGCCTTCCTTGCTGTACTGTTATTAGTAAGTCCGTGCACCACTACAATGCTTCTCTAAGAGGTTAATATGCTGGATTATTATTTGAATCTATGCAACCGTTTTTTTTTTTAAAAGGTTGTAGACATGTCGCTGCTGGGGTTATTTTTAGACTGTTCCCAATTACAGTGGCCTTCAGAGAAATGTTACAGTGAAAAGCGTCGTTTACTTGGAGAAAATTAGTTCAAACTGTATGTTAAACAGATATAGTAAAAAAATAACCAAAATCAGTCAAAAGTCTAGAAACATTTGAGTGAGCACCGTATGCTTCATACATAATGAAATGTGAAACCCCGTCTGATCTAAAAGGAAACATTTTTTTTTATCATCGTGCTTGTTGAAACACGTCAATGAGACAGTTGACAATCAAGACATGAATGTTGGGGACTTCCTGAATCCAAGATGCTGTAATTTCAGCAGCCAGTTTCCAAGAAATGGCTCGGCTCTTAATTTGTTGTAGAAGAGAAATTTAACGGCGATCTCTGCTGATGGAGATTTTTGTCTGCGACTGCAAGTACTTTTATTCCATATCTTGGAAACTGAGCTGCCTTACTCGTTAAATCTAGACTCAAAACTGAGTCTCAAAGATTCACTTTAAGACTTAATGTTGTAAAGCTCTTATATTTTTTGATGTTTCACATTGGATATGTTAATGAAAAGGAGGTTCTTGCCTTTTTTTTCTTTCAACAATAATATATGGATCCTGTGGCGATGGACTTTATTGTGCTGACTTTATTTTTTTGCAATGAAATGTTTGAATTTGACAAAAAAAAAAAGAGAAATCTATTAAAATTTGTTAAAAAATCTAAAATGGTAGTGGTGTTTATCTGTTTTTTGTTACCTTTTTAGGAGCTTTTCTGGTAGAATCACCTACCTTGTCAGGAGCAGTCGTCCTTATCGGGACCAAATCCTGGTCCTAATATGTTGGAATGTCATTTTTTGGTTTAGGACTAAGATGTGAATTGAGTTCAGGTTAGGGTTACTCTAACCTGAACTCAATTCAAACAAGCACCTGTATTTTATACCACCTTTCTCATAAGCTCTGACAGAAATCAGGGAAAAAAATGCTAATAAAAGTGATGTTTTGGTGAGTCATTTGTTGTGAGCATAAAATGCAGAGTTTGATCAATAACGACTGTTATATGTAGAACTAGAATGAAGCACATATATTGTACAGTAGATAAAGCAAAACCAAAAGATGTCGGGTGTCAGTGGGAGGGACGGGAAAGCCAGCATGCTCCAAATTTGGATGCTGTAGTCCAACAAAGTCCAAATCACCATCACAGCACATGTAGAACTAAAATAGATATATATATATATATATAAATAATTTGAAAGAAAAATTAGATTTGCTGAACTAATGCAACATTACAAAAGTCTATTTTTTATGTAAATAAATTGTAGGCTTATTTTAAACCCCTGTTGCATTCTATTATTTTTTTTTACTTTATTTTATCATATTTAAATTCTGGATATTGTCCTGCTACTGCGCTTGGTAGCACATAAGTGTTATTTTGCTCTAAAATATAAATATATATATTTAAAAAGTAAGCAAATAAAAGTGATATGGCACAGTACAAAAAAACCCCAACTTAAAACAAAGGCAGACAAGCAAAGAGAAGAAAGATAAAAATACCAAATACTTAAATAAATCAAACAAAATGCAAACCATAAAATGAAGTATACGACGCACTTCAAAAACAGAGTTGCCCTACATATCTAAAGTTAAACTCAAAGATATAGTCATATAAATCATTGGTTAAGGGCCCGCGCATGCGCACTTTGAACTGCGTAATGACAGGGTGCGGAACATGACGTCACGACGCGCACAACCGGCGTGCAGCTGGGCGAACACATGTTCCGTCACTACAGTGAGAAATACACATCAGCGCTTGTGTAGTAACACAATGCTCGAGCCGCCGAAGGAGGAAAGAGGCTGGACTGTAAAATTTTCAAAATACCTTACGGGTCTGAGTAAATAACAAAAAAGTTATATTCAGCAAGAAAGCGCCCTTTTATCCCCGCAAACAATTTATAAGATCCAATAAAAACCCGGTGTTTTCTGCGCCTCCTCGCGACGTGGCTCGCAGACATTCCAACGCGAGTTCCTGGTTTGAATACACTTAGAAAACAGTCATAATTTTTTTCTACTGAATGTCATGGAGGGGAATGGAGAAAAAGCCTATTCACGTATAGAATCGCCCACCTGAGACATACATTGATATATATGTGTGTATTAATAATCAACAAAACGACTGACTTCCGCCTTTCCTAGAGTGACCGTTTGTGCGCAAAACATGAAATTTGACGCTAAAAAAATGAGCTGACGTAACTCCCGCACGGCTCTTAAACCGGGCCTCGGAGCTCCCCATCACTCCTCGGAAACCTGCGCGTGAGCAGCCCCGACACCTGGGAAACAGGCGAGTTTTACGAGTTCGCCGTTTCAATGTGACCCGCGCGCGCGTCCGCCATATCCTTACAATGGGACTGCACGGCTGCAGCGTCTGCGAACAGCAGCGCACAGCAGCGCACGCGCCAGGCGCTCGCGAGAGTCACAGCGACTTACGTTAACCGTGACCGAGCTCGAGCCCCTCTAGTGCGACAAAAGGTAAGGTTTATCTTGGTTTTTAACGATTTAAACACCACCCAAGGCGTGTAAAACGTGAGAAAATGTAAGTTGAGAGGAAATAGGTTAAAAAAAACGCTTAGCTGCTGTGTGAAAAAATGTAGTTTTTATTGTCTTTAAGCGACGGAACCTTTTTTTTTAATTGAAACTAACCTGTTCGTACAGTATAGAAACTAGCTCGTCTCGTCAGGAAATGACTTTCTGACCTGGAAGAGGAGGCCTTAATGTCGTTCAATGTCGTTTCAGACGTGTTGGCTGCGGCTGTCACCTGTTTGGGGCAAAACTCACCTTTTTACACGGAGTTCAAAATGAGTTTAATGAGCGGCGGTGTTTGTCGTTTTTAGTTCAGGAAGGGAGTGTGCCACTTTGCGTCAAGACCAAAAAAAAAAAAAAAAACTGGTTCAGGTGCCGCATGCGGCAAAAAAAAGCAGGAGTTTCTCCGAAAATTAATCCTCTGCAGGACCAGAACCGGCGGTCTGTCTGTGCGGATATTAAGACACGAACCTTGTGTGTGTGTGTGTTTATCGGTGTGTCTGCTGGAAACACACTCAGTGTTGTTGTTTTAAAATGGGTGTCGACGGGGGGAAATGTTGAATCTTTTCACGGTGTTTGCTCATCTTGTTGTTGACAGACGGTGAAGATGGCTGAGGAAATTAAGGCCAAACTTGAGAAATACCGCACCGCTCCCTTCGACGCCAGGTTCCCGAACCAGAACCAGACCAGGAACTGCTGGTCCAACTACGTGGGTAAGACACGACAAGGTCAAAGCGAGGCATTGTTGTCTCTGACAGCTCCACCTCAGTTCTGTTCACATTAGGCACCTTTTAATTTGATTTAGTAGGGTTTAATGCTGGCGTGGCAGCAAAAAGCCTGCACAGTGTGTCTGAATTTAAAATGTTTGGACTTTTAATATGAGCTCAGTCGGTTTGAGATTAATTTGTGACATGGAATGCCTCCTATCCCCTTTGTTTGCTTTATGTTTCCCCCCTCTGTTTGTGTATTTTTAGACTTCTACCGCTGTCAGAAAGCTCTGACTGCTAAAGACGTAGACACCGCCCCCTGTGAATGGTACAAGAGGGTCTACCAGTCCCTCTGTCCCATGGCTTGGGTAAATATTTCTTTTTCTCTACTAATTTCAAATGAAACAAACTGGATTGTTTAAAAGAAAAAGAGCAAATACCCCTGGTTCTTCCCACAACTAGGGAGGCAATTCAGCAGGGGTCAAATAACTTTCCTTTTTTTATGTTTGTTTTGCTCACTTATTCCCTGAAGTCTCAGTCCAGTCCAGCAAATCAAAACACAAGATTTAAAACTAGAAGCACTCAAGGAGCGCAAAGCTTCACCAAGACCATAGCGTCATTTAAATAAAATAGTCCAATGCGGATCACCACCAAAATCTAATGGTTTCTTGTGATAACCCCAACATTTCCTGAAAATTGAATCACAATCTTAGTAATCTTTAACAAACAATCCAACACTACTGAAAATATAACCTTTTTAGCAGAGTAATTAATCTTAGCTGAGTAGAAATTGTGTTCAGGTACATTCAGGTGTTAGTTTTTTAGTCTAAGAGCTTTCACATTGTTTAAAAACTGCTAAATATCGGCTGTTATTTTCATATTTTCTTTTAACATATTAAGACTCCTACAAGGTCAGCTTATTTATGAAGCACATTTACAAAACAACAGGTTGGAACCGAAGTGCTGTGACAATAATAATAATAATAATAATCATGCAGAAGACAAGTTAAAAATAAGCAGGGATTATCAGAGAGAATGTGACGTGAAGAATCCCGTCTTTTTATTTTGGAGGGCAGACTGTTCCAGAGTTTTGGGAGCCTCGGCTGAAAAAGCCCGGCCTTCTCTGAGCTTCGGTCTAGTTTTCGGGCCGACCAGAAGCAGCCGATCAGGAGATCTCAGGGCTGAGAAGAAACACGAGGTTGGAGAGACACGAGGAGTCAAGACCACAGAGGCGTTTATAAGTCGGTGTGAGAATTTTAAAACGAAATCGGCTGCAAGCGGAGGACTGACCGCAACAAGTAGTGCACTGCATGTCAAGTCAGGTTGTGATGAAAGCACAAATTATTCTCTCCTGGTCAGATCTAGTCTACGGGTGGAGTTTTTAGCGTCAGAAAAAGATGCTCAGTCTGGTTCTGGACAGGTCCAGAGCTGCAGCTTTAATCGTCTGCAAGAAGCTCAACTCGCTGATCGTTTTCCTTCTGATATTAAAATCAGAACAAAACATTTATAAACTCGATGCCTATTTTGTCCCACCTAGAAGCTTGTAATTAAAAAAGTGGATGGTTTGTCCCAATACCATTAGAACCATAATTCAGTTAATTATTAACCAGCGTTGTAACCAGTTATCTCTGAGCGAAGTTTAGGTTTTATTGAGCCAGCTCAGCTTTGTAGTACACCCCTCTGACCTTCAGGAGCCACTGAGCCCCCCCCCCCCC
>NC_051446.1:13711168-13748132 GCF_001649575.2 Kryptolebias marmoratus | reverse complement strand
CCCCCCCCCCCCCCGGAGTGTGCCCCTGCTGCAGCTCGTACAATTAAAATGTTTGAACTACCTCTTTAGTGCGTCATCGATGTCGGCAGAAGCCTGCTGATGACTGATCTGTTTAAATCTGGGACGTTGAGGCAGAGAAACATACAGAACATGCAGGGACATGGGTCCTGATGATTAAATAGTGATTTAGAAACGGTGAAATGTTGTATCGAACACAAAAGGAATAATTTTCATAAAGTTTGTCCTTTTTTTTTTTTTTTTTTTTTTTTTTTTTCAGATTGAGAAATGGGACGAGCAGAGAGAAGACGGGACCTTTCCAGGAAAAATCTGAGCCCGCCATCCCTAAAGCTGTTTGCCTACAAAGATGTAACCTTTATCGGTGTTTGTAAAAGTGATGCTGTTTTCACTTCTGAAGCTCTGTCCCAGGAACAGATAGAAACTGAATGGTCATTCCTTATAAATACCACAGAATTTACTGCATTAAAAATTCTCAGGATGTACTAATAGAGCTCGGCTGTCTCTTGTGTATTTTCCCCGTGGGGAATAATGAATAAACAGGGGTTTGTTTTGGCTAGTCTAAAAATACAAACATACGGCTCAAAGTTTAGATTTATTAAGTAGTCTGTATACGTGATCGACCAAAACCCTTCAGAGGACAAATAAATAAATAATAATAACCACACGTTTTTCAGAAAATGTGTGTTAACATTTTATTTAAATAAACCTACATCAAATATACACATAAAAAGATTAGAAAAATAAATGTAAAAAAAGTCAAACGTACAATAAGTCACCACTTCAGGGGAGCAGAACTGGTGATTATTTGTTACTGTGGGATATTTTGAACTTAAATACATAAAACTGCATTTCATAAACAAATCACTCCCACAGGTAAGGAGCGTGAATATTTGTAGCAGAGCTAAAAACCAAAAAAATGAGTTTTAGATGATTACAAACACCCCTCCATGCAACGATACAGGAAATATTTAAAGGAAGCACGCCACAGACTTACAATGAAGGTGACACCAGATTTATCCCTTATTAAATATACATAATCTGAGGTAAGATAATAGTACTTGCATATTAACGGTTGCCTTTTATCTACATTTTATTTCTTCTTAAAGGAAAAAAAAAGCTTGCATCCAAAAGTCTACCTTTTAAGCAAATTGCAACTTTCGATAAAGGACACTTGGATCGCAAACAAGATTTTACTACTCAACGCTAAGCACGTCTGAACAAAGTCTTCATTTAGAAAAGCCAAGTAGGTGTGTTAATAGGAAAGCTTTGCATAACTTCTTTAATTTAAGGTGAAATATACTCATTTTTACCTTTTTTAATGACTTAAGCATCATTGTTAGATCTTACAAAAAGGTAAAAATTGTTCAGAAAGCACTTCCAAGTAAAACCTGCTGCGGAATATATAAGCTAACTCTTGTATAATGAAGCCTAGGCATAAATTCAGACTGGAAGACCTGCTCCAGCCTCACCTGCATCTAATCGCTGCGTCAAGCACCTCCACTCCAGCCTATCAGCATCAGACCGCGCCTCCAGCGTATCCAATCAGCGAGCAAGCCTTCGTTTAAAAGGACTTCCATCATGGCCCCATTTGTTCGCCGGCCGAACTTCAGCCCACCTCCACCCCTTCTCCACCCAGCTGCCTCAAGCTTCCTTCCCCTCTTCAACCTCCACCACCAGTGTCCGGCCCGGGAAAGACGCCTCTAATGCTCAACCTGAGCTTCTCGTCGAAGCGCATTGCTATTGTCGACACTCGCGTCTTCCGCCGAGGTCTGAGCGGCAAATATCTTATGTCAGTCATGTCAAATAAAACCATTTAATTGCAGCTTCTTTTTGTCGTGAGTGTCTCCAGGTTGAAATAGATATAAACTGGCTGCATAGCTTTACAATAGGTGGCGTTTTCATATTCGGGTTAACATTTGACTCATCAGTAGATAAGTCACTGAGGTTTTCTTTTATTTCAGTTTGTTCAGGAGGGGTTTACATACAAGTAGCAGTAGAATATGCAGCACGAGTCACACAGCAGCCACAAGGTATAGTGTTCAGTACTAGGCACGGGAACGCTGATAAAATGCAGCCTCAGAATTATCCTGGCACTGTGGGAGTGCTGTACAGTATGTGGGTGGGTGTTTTCACAGGGAAACGCAGAACGAATCCAGATACGAAGTGGAACTCGGTGAGTGTGTGAGCGAACTAATTGAGCTGTCCTCTTCTGTGGTTGCTCGACGATGTAACGGAAGGTTTGTCTACCGACGGTGGAACGTAGTAGTCAGCTGTAAGTCCCCTCGTTCGATGAATTATTGATCCACGTCTCTTAGTATCTCCTCTTTCCGTGTTTTCCACCGTCGGTCATGCACGTTTTAGGCCGAAGAGCTAAGTTAAAGGAGAATAAATTAGTGTTACATTACCGGAACAGAAATTTCTGAATCCAGGCGCCAAGAGAGTTGTTGTTTTATTTGAGCTCAGCTGTTTTTTTTTTCTGAACCACCTGGATCTGCGGTCTGCTTCTTCTTGTAGTGATGAACGATCTGATTCTCGTTGGTCATCATCACATCTTGGTCCTCCACGTGATTGCTGCAACGCATCAAAAACAGGAAGACGATGTTTCATTTCCTCAGTTTCTACATACAGAAAATTAGTAAAACGGAGGGGAAGATGGGATTTAAAGTCTGTGCGTCACGGCCTTTTATAGGGCTGATAATGGAACAGGAAGTGACAAGTAAAAGAAAAAGGAAGAGAGGGGAGGACTGAGACATTACAACTGAAGTGTTTGGTGAAGAAGGGGTGAGGATTTCTGAGGGCACTGGAGGAAGCTGCAGTGCAGGGTTTGACCACCAGGAGGTGCTGACACAAAGCCATCAGGACTCTCACTTACTGTTGGTGGCGTCTGCTGCCACGAGGGCTGAAGTGGACAAAAGTTGTTCAAAACAACTGAGTTATTGGGGCAATGAGGTTTAACTTAACCCATGTTGTCCATTAATTAATTTTGTCTATATTGGACAATCAACAAAACAATTTGTGGACATCTGGACAAAGGTTGAAGCAACAGCTGGTGCACCTGATGAGGGTGTTCCTTTCACGATGTGCAATGTAGACATCATCTGTGAACAGGATGGTGTGGTAGGGCACCACCGGGTCACAAGTCGGCAGAATGCCCCTCGCTGTCTGGCTAACGATGTCCAAGATGCCGTTGTACACCAGGAGGTCGTCCACCAGCAGCTGCACGTACAGACATGATGGAGGTATAGGTGCAGATGTTAAAAAACCAAAACCGAGTTACTGCCATGCCCAACAGCAGATTGAAAGGCTTACCCCGAACTCTTTCACTCCTCTTTGAGGTGTCTTCGAGTAGTTCCAGAGTTTGATCATGGACACCGTCACCGGCTGGTCAAAGATGACGTAAACCCGATTCACCTGCAAGGAAACCGAGAGACATGCTGTCGGATTTCGACCCGAGTCGGCTAACGACGTTCAGCTTCTCCTGACACACTTCCTCACCGTTCCGGGCAGAACTGGGGCTAACCACATGTGTCTGCCGTCGTAGGTGTTACTGACTCCATCTATTAGTTTATCCGGAGTCCTTACGTCACCGCTCACATTGTCCAGTACGTTGACGCTGTCCGGAAAAGCCGCAATGTCTGATAGACACGATGTTAAAGACTCATGAGATCTTATCTTTAGAACTACTCTTTCATCGGTTTAAACAAATTATCAGGTTTAATTATTCTCTATCTGCAGTTCTAATATAAAACCGTTGTTCCTCTGCTTGTGTATTAATGAACTACCTGATAGTAATGATGTTCAGTGCCAAATGCAGGCAGATAATGCCATCATTTATTTATCAGCAGGGAGTCTACTAACCAAGCTCCCTGCGACCCAGAATAGAGAAGTGGGTAAAGAGGATGGATGGATGGATGGAGTCTACTAACCAGGGGCTGGGTCTGTGAATGAGCAGTTGGCCAGAAGGCCCATTTACAGGACAACGGTTGCACTGCTTTATGCGTTGTCCCTGTTTAAATCAAATTGAAACAAATAAATGCCTGACTCATAGGAAAGGATACTGTTGTCAGTGAGGGCGATCTTCTCGTAGCTCTGGTCGTAAAACTCCAGGCCGTTCAGTCCGATGTAGTATGGGTCTCCCCAGGTTGTAAACAGCAGCAGCTGAAAGATGACTGCCAGGTGATGGTCAAAGACGATACAAGGAGCTCTTTGTGTCACACGTACAACACCTTCAGTTTTACTTTTGGACATGATACTGTGTGTCTAGCTGCTTATGTACTGATGAAACAAAACACTAGACAACATTAAATACCAAAACAATTCTACGTTTGTCTCAAAAATCTTAGAGATGAAAAAAAATTGATTGATCATAATCTGACAAACACTTCAAAAACCCCACTGGAAAACTCCAGATCCCATAAACCCAATCTAACTTTAGATAGATTTCAAAACAGTTCAAGACAGACAAAGAATCTTACTGAATTAAAAGCTTTTTAGAGCAGTGTATGTAAACTTTACTCTGTGCCAGTTTTGGTTCTTTAAACAGTAAAAGACAAAAAAAAAGGGTAAACTCGCTTCAATGTGTAAAAGGATACAGCCACAAGGCATGATGGGAGCTTCGTAGTCCATGCTGGCCTTTTCCTGTTTCTTAGAGCTACCCCTAAATCAGAATGAACAAAGTTAAACATTAGCAGGTACGATGCCCACATTCGACTCAAAACTGCAACAATTCAAATTCTGGTTTGTACTTTTGGGAGTCTTCAGTCCTCTTGTTGCTGATGGACGCTCGAAGGAAGTCAACAAAGAGGATTTCTTGGGCAAAGTCAAAGTGACAATGTCCTGGACCTTTCCGGATCAGGAACCCCTCCGCTGGAGAAATGGCAACATCATCTATGTACAAATGGATGACTTTCACCTAAACCAAACAATAAGAAATGTCCACATTTATAAAACATACAGAGAATAAAAGTAATGTTTTTGCAATACTTTGAAAGTTGGACAGTTTGTTTGAAAACTGTGTGCATTTGTACACATAACATGGAATTTTTTAATGTGAAAATAGTTCATATTTATCTGCCAAAAAAGAACAGCCTGACTTCAAATTAATAAGTCCTGTAGTGTAGTTTAATTTATTGATTTAGTGATTTCACACAAATATATTACCAGAAAATTACATTAATTTGTGCTTTTGCTCATAACAAATATGGTTTGAGTGAAGCAGAAACGCATCTCACCCCTCGGTACGAGTCCTCGGGTGACTTGTTATAGTTCCAGATGCGGAGACCAGCGATGGTCTGGGCCTTGCTGAAGGCAATGTTCAAGATGTGGAGCTCTCCGTAGGAGAAAGGAATCAGCCACATGTGGTGGTCATCAGTGGTTATGTTGTGGCCATCGATGAGCCTGTGGGACAAAAGCACACGCTGAAGACAAGCCATGCTCTGATGGCCAAAGCTTAGACTGAGACTGAATGGGCCATGTGACGTTTGTTGTCAGACGTACTTATCAAGCGTGCGCAAGTCATGCCTGTACTCTGGCAGGTCGTTTAGGTCCCTCGGAGAAATCATACTGAGATCTAAAGGTAAGCTCTCGCCGTCCTTACCCACCACCTCCAGTCCTGTCAGGCCCAAATAGTGGGAGTCACCCCACGTCATCATCAGCTCCAGAGTAAGGCCTGGGACGACAGCAGACAGCCATTGTACCAAACACCGTGTAAAAAGAGAACTAGATAACAGACTATGATTAGTCTACTCACACTTTCCGGTGAACATCCCGGGAACGTGTTCTAAGTTCTCCACAGACTGACTCGCGGTGGGATTGAGTTGAAGTTTCAACTAAAAATAGATGTCAGAGAATAGCTGAATGGCACTGACTTGTTGACAGTGTGGGTCATTTTCCATTTATCCATTTTCTTAAAGAAAATTCATAGTTTATATGTCTGTTTCACTGTGGGGCTTGTGTAGTAAAACATCTGCTATCTGTACCAGTCTGCAAAGGTTCTTCAGGTTTCCCTGCAGCTGATGGTGGTCAGTTTAAAGTTTTAAGACTGCACAGACTACAGATGTACCAAAATAACAATCCAATTCAAAAGATGGAGCCAAAACATGAGAAACAAACAGAAAAAAAACATCAAGTAAAACAAGAAGCAAGGAAAACAACAGGGATGACTGTTTGGGGGAGCTACTGTCTCAGAAATCCACATTCTACAAATAATCAATCAGGGACTATGAAGACACAACATCTCATCAAACTCCTAGTGATGAATCACTTCTTTTGTCTTTATTTGACAAACCAGCACAATATTGTTGGGCTGGAGTGTGAAAAGCCAAACCAATTGGTCAAAGATCAAATTCTGTTTCATCCCTTCCCCTCTACCTTTGACACTGAAATCGCATGCTTGGTTGAACAAGTAGACTGAAGGATTTTTAAATTCTGTCCACTTAATACAATCTCAGTTTGAACAGCGTCTCTAGATTTAAAATATTAGAAAAAGAAATGCATACACCTTGCCGATACTATACTATACTTACTGTGAGGTCTTCCTCTCTGAAACCAGCCTGTGTGAAAGGCCTTTCTTCTCCCTCTCCATCAGCGGTGCGTGGTCTCTGCAGCTCCTCCTCGTACACCAAGTTCTCAGGACTCTCAACTTCACTGAGGAAGGTTTCATCATAATGAGACATGGCCTCCAGAATCTCATCGTCAGTGGTGAACAGGATAGTGTCTCCGAACTGGTCCAACCCTGAATTTACAACATGGGGAAGTCGGTTGAAACGTAACAGGAGGGGGAAAAGCATAAAGTTGTGACATTTTTCTGGCGACATACCACCAGTAAGCGTTCCAGAGGCTTTGGCAATTTCTCCCCTGAAGATACACCTCCCATCCAGCAGCATCTCCACCTCTCTCACACCGCGGAATGAGTGGATGCGTGACTTGTTGTAGTTCCAAATTCGGATCATGGCAATTTGGTAAGAAGCTCCAAAATCCAGGAAGACGGTGTGGCTACGACCAGGTGTAAAAGGTGCGAGCCAAAGATGCATGTCGTCCTGAGTGCGGTTGACACCATCAATTAGGTTGGCGACCACGCGTGGATCTTTACCATATGCTGGGAGAATGTTGATATCTGGGGGGTCGGCGCAGATGTGGGAAGGCCGAAGAGGCTCTCCGCTGGAGCTGAACACCTCCAGGCCGTTGAGACCCACATAATGCCGATCGCCCCATGTGGACAGGATGTTTATTACCAGCTTTTGGCCTTGTGGCAGCACCGGGATCTCAAACTCATCCTCCCGCTCCATGAATGGATCATCATCAGGGCCTTCGTTCAGGAGCCCCTGAGTGTTTAGGGAGGACAGTGGGCTTTTGGGTGCTGTAGGGGGATTTAACGGGAGTGCGGGGGGACCGCGTCCCTGACGCTGAAGAAACTCGTCAAAAATGTCCCCTTCAAAGCCCATGTTGGAGATGCGTCCACGTTGGCATTGGTTGAACTTCATGAGTGAGTCCCAGGACTCCTTGAGAGTGTCCTCCTGCTGGCTGAGCAGCTGGCTCAAAGAGCTGCTCTGCCTCCTGTTCGTGTTCACCAAACACATCGGCTCCTCTGGAAAATACAAAGTACAAACCAAAGAAATTATTAATCCTTCTGTGATTAAACTTCACATTTATTACTACCCATGATTAACCACTAAACACACACAAAAGATATGGCTGTCTCAAGACTGAAAAAGGTACTCTGTGGAGTTTAGTTATTAAAATAAAATATGGAAAAACATTTTGCATGACTTGCAAACATAAGGATTCAGCTTTTGATTGAGTTGCGTTCTGAGCTCTCACAGAACAAAGCTTAAAGCTGATGGCTTAAAAAAAATCCTATTAAAGTATTTACAAGTTTTTCTTCTTTATTTAAAAAGTACACAGTGCACATATCAGAGTTTCAATAAATAGTAAAAATAAGTTTAGAAGTGTAGTAACATTGAGCAGCCAGACAGGTTACATTTAAATAGGAATACTGTAAATAGAGCAACAACTAACACAACCTACCGGGGTTTGTCACTGCTGTGGCTCTGTGCTGCTTCTCCTCTGTCTGCCTGACCGTGACTGAGTGGTTCCTGAATGAGCTCCTGCGTCCACTGATGGGCCGATCTGGCTTCTGCTCTCCCAGTTCCTCCAGCAGGTCGCAGTTCAGGTCCAAGGAGTCATCCTTCCACTGACCCCCATTCACTGTCCTATCGATCCCTCTGCACACCCGGCCTGGGTTACAGGGCAGCTCTGAGAGCATAGAGGAGGATGAAACAGGGTGCGGTTTAGTTTCTACAGAGTGCTGAGGTACCAGCCACCGGGGCTTCTCTCGGTTGGCTTCGCAGCCCTCTGGAGCGGCCCTGTTCAGGGGCTGCAGCCACTGGGGCGCAACCCGAGAGGAGGAAGGCTGGGTGGTAACTGTCTGCTCCACCTGCTGCCTGGGGGAGAGGGGTTCTTCTTCTGAGGCGGACAGGTCAAAAGAGCTTCTTTGCGACGCGGGGCGACGCGAGGTAGTGATGGGTGGCAGCGGCGTATGAGCTTTCTCCTGCATGTCTATCATAATCTGGCCTGCTGGGTCAGACGAAGCTACTGAACTCTGGTGTCGCTGAGAGCTGCTGCCCTCACCGCTCTTCCTGTCCTCATAGCGACGTGGACTCGCACCCCGCAGATTGTGTCCTGAAGACACAGGGCTGGAGAACAAGGTGTCTGATGCCTGGAAATCCTTCAGATTAATTGTGGTGCTGTAGTCAAAGACCTGGTTGCCGCAGCCTTTCTCCAGCTCTCCTTCAAACACAAGGGTGCAGTTCAGGTACAGCTTTATATGGCGAGCACAGATGTCAAGGTCCTGGAAAAGAAACAGCTTTGATTAACCGCCGTCTTGAATTTATAGCGATATCTCACAGTTTTCAAAGCATTTGACTTTTAGAATAATCCTAACATCAAGATAAACTCTAGATTTGCCTGGTTAAAAAAAGATTAATAAAATAAATGAATAATAATAGATATTTTATCTGCAAATGCCTGTTTTTTGCAAATAATTTACCCATTCTTATAAAAACGTTCCAGGCCAGAGGTAATTAGCACTATCACAAACGACAAGTCCAGCTCAAGTCTGCTTGATCCGCTAGGAAATAAACCCCAAATTCAGACAAGAATCTTCATCCCCCCAGGAGTTCCTTACCTTAAATGTTCAAGTCATTTATTCAGAAATACAAACGTTAAATAATTCCTGATGGTTGTAGAAAACTACAACAAAATGCAAGGGGCCTTTTGCACCTTTCTATGAACAGCAGTGACGCTGACAGACAGAAGCTCATGCTACACTAATCCTCTGAGGGTAATCTCTCTTTGCTCTATATTCGGATCCACTGGCTGGCAGCTCAAGCAGCCACAGTTTAAAGAGAACCACTCCCCCGACGTACCCTCACCAAATCAGTTCCCCCCCAATGTAATGACAACACACAAGCTGTGGGCTCCATCTGCCAGCTACATAACACAAAACAAATTATCTCAGAGGAGCGGAACAGATTGGACTTGAGCAATAAGGGCTCTCAAAATCTATAATGATATGTTAAGAAATACACATACGGTCAGGCTTCGGTTGTAGTTCCAGATTTTAATACAGGATACTCCAAAATCTGGAGCATACTCCGTGTTCCTGATGATAAAGTAGAGCTGGATGGGAGGGTGGAAGGGGCATGTCCACATGTGGCGCTCTTTAGTGGTCTGTCAATCCAGGAAGGGGGAAAGAAAGAACAAATAAAAGCAAACATGGGTTATTATTGAAATGAATTATATAAATTTACAACTGAATCACCCTTACATTTCACTGTGCAGTCAGTCAAGCATTGAATTTAACCTATTTAGTAAGGGCTCTTCAAGGCTAGCATCTACCATAATCCTTCAACCACGTTTAAGTTTTTTATTTTTGAAAAAGTCTTGGCAAATGGTCGGTAAACTTTCCTTACAGCAGATGTTTTGACTTGTCACAGCAGGAAAATGGACAGGTGTAACAAAATAGCACTGAATACAGCTTTATCTGTGCAGGATTTAGACTGTAAACAAACACACAGATGTAATTTGTGTGACAGAAGTCATTCTAACGGGGTGATTTCAGAGGCGGCAGAAACCCACCTTCACCTTTCCGTTGACAAGCGCCCCCAGATTCCCTGGATAGTCAACATTCCTGATGTCCAGGTCGTGAGGCGAGACGTATAATTTCTTGTTTCGGTGACAGAAGAACTGCAACTCAGTCAGCCCAACCTGCAGCGTGTTCCCCCAGTTGGACAGGATCTCCATAGTAACATACAAGGCAGGGGTGACCTCTGCTGATGACTGCTCTCTCTGCAAGAGAAATGCAAAACCATTCACAAGAGCGACACCCGGCAGGATCGGGATCAGGATTAATCATGCTGAAGTGCAGGCCGGTGCTGTTGACTCACTGGCTGCTTGCTGTAGTCGGTTGGGACAGTCTGAGGAATGTTGTGGATGGGTCCAGCTTCCAGTTTCTCCAGGGCTTTCAGTAGTTTTTGTTGCTGCCTGAACAGAATTATCACATGAGTCTATTGTGACCTCGTATTAGTGGTCAGTGACAGTTTAGCACTACAGCAACTACACCAAAACATAAATCTTTAAGGTGTAACAGGGTGTGGTTACCATCTATTCCTACTGTTAGGGTAAAATGGATCTTTATAAAAAAAAAATGTACAGGATTACAAAACACACCAGGTGTCATTTCCACCCAAAATAGGACTGTATATTATGTGTTTAAAATGGGTGTAATGGTACACCTTAAAGTTTGCTATGGTGGTACCTGGATGTGAGGGTCATGGTTTGGTAAAACTGTAAACAAACAAACAAAAAACACCTGTGCACATGAGGAGGGTCTAAGATATCAGGTATTATAAAATATAAGGTATCTGTGTAATGGTAATTTCAATATAAAATTAAAAATAAGTCATATTGGTCTGTCTTAGTCATCTAATTTAATCTGTAAACAGTGTCCTAATGTCTCAAAGAAAAGTTTTAATAACTTACAACACTAAACTTTGTGCACACTGGAGCTTGTGCTATTTACTGACAGTGTTTACTGCTAGGCGTTCACTCTGCAGCCTTAATTAGTTTTTGTTTATATGATTTTTGTTGCGGCTGTCCTTCAAAACCGACACTGCTCTCTTCTCAGTGGGTAATAAACGTGGTATTTATTGCGGCAGCCTCGGCTGAACGGACCTAAAACCTCAAAAACTCTGGGGATATTTTTAACAGAAACTGTTGCTCGTTCTTTTCCTCCTCCTCCTCATCGATAAATGTAATGCCAGGGCTTTTCTCTGACAGCCTGACAAATTCACGCAGCTCTCAAGCTGCAGCTAGAAAATGTGTTTTTATTCTCCCAGCAGTCAATGACAAACCTGACCGCTGTTTGTACATGGCCGCCCTCCCTGCTCTGGGCTTTACCCTTAGATCATCCACAACCCATATCTCATCTTATGTGAAGGGGGCTGTACAGTAGTTTAGAGAGAGGTATTTGATTGACTAATATATTGACATATAATATTGACATATAAGTCCCTGCACTTGTTCAAGACGGTTCAGTATAAATACATATACCCCTCCACCCCTAGTGTTTAACCGTCACTGTTTGGAAGATTACCTATGATCCATGAGTGTTATTCTCTGCATGGCCAGAGTGACATTGTTCTCATCTTTGTTATGAGTGCTGTGGTGCTTTAAGGCATTCATCGTCTGATGTCCCCGGGCCTGGATGAAAAGAAACCAAATGATCAAATGGAAGCCAAATGCAGGAAAATCTATCTGAGTACCTGTGTGGATCTACAGATTGTACCACAGAAGGAGCTGTAGCTCAAGATTAACATCTGCAAATAGTACAGTTAAAGAGTTGGCCTCTGGTTAAGTGAAGCAGGAAGAATTATCAGGACAGTAAAGGCAGACCGTGTTATGGCTGAAGAGCTCCTCGCTCTGTACAGGGGTGTTTTCCCTCTGTATGGCTTGGCGCACGCTGCACGCGACCTCTTCTGAGTCTCGCTCTTCAAAAGAAGCCTTTCTGGCTGCTAAAAGGGGCCTCTCCAGTCTCCTTGGCCCTTAAGAAAAAAACAAACTATTTTTAATGAATCTGTACGGAGACCATGGAAAAATCATCATCAGTCAAAACAAATGTTTTAAATTTGAACATTAGGTGAAAGGAAAAAGACTTACTCTGACCATCCCAGCTCTCTTTCGAAGATGGCCTATCTAATGTTTTGCTCTTCACCAACATAGGTTTAGTTGGTATAAAGGGATCAATGCTTTCTTTCCTTTTTGCAGACAGAGAACGCTCAATTTTACGACCTAAAACAAATAGAGAAAATACATGCATCTTTTCATCTGCATCTCATATTGCTAGTAAAGAAAACTAGACATTGGAACAATCTACCTCAATGATGTAAATGCCTCTTCAGTTCATATCCGAGCTGAGGAAATGGATAAGAATAAAACAGGCTTACCTTTATGTGAGGGTCCAAAGTCCAGGACAATGAGGTTTGCTGAGTCAAAATGGCCATGATTCCTGCTTGTCCGAGAATTAGCAGAGGACTTGGAGGAGGAAAGAGGCAGCCCGAGTTCATCCAGACTCTCAGTGCTCTCCTCCCTCTCAATCTGCTCCTCTACCCACTCTTCGTCCAACTCTTCCCCCGCTGAGCCGCTGCTGCTCCGTCGCATGCTCACCTCCAGGCTCCGACGTATCACCTAGTTTACAAAAGGTCGGTATTTGTGTGCGCATCTGTGCTCACAGACATCAGATGTAGCACTCACGGGACAAAACAGACGCACAAATAGGCTGACAGTTCAGGGATTTCCTTGATTTCTGTGACTAGCCTTGAAATCTGTCATAAATGAACACCAAGCAGCATCAAACTAATTCAGGTAATTCACTGCAGCTTAAGTTAGCTAAACAGCATGACTTAAAAAGAAACAAATTCTGCTCACCTTCACGTCCTCAAGGTTTAGCAGCACCTTCTCGCTGTGCTCCTGGTTTGCTTGGCCTCCCTGGCTTTCAGGCCTGGAGCTGAAGGAGTGTGAAACCTTGTCTTTCTGACAGCGGGGACTTCGTGGCGATCTCTGGAAAAAAACACAGAGATTGAATAAGAGGAAAACGAACAAGACAGAGAGATGTTAAGACAGCTGAATGTGACACATAGCTCCTCCCCTAAAAAAAAAACACCTACACACACTGTCTTAGTAGAAACTGTCACTCTACCTCCATGTCTACACTCTCATAAGGCTCAAAATCTTCAGAGTAGCGTGTTTCTGGGGATATTGCCAAACACAATCCATCTTCTGTTCTAATTTTAACAGAATCCTGCACATAAAAAAAAAGAAAATGTTACTGTATGCATTTCAATGTTTTTTTTAATGCATTATCAAAGACTAAAACATCGAAGGCCTGTACCTGCACCCATTCCTTCCTCTTGACCTTTTCTGGGGCAGTTTGGCTCCTCTTCCTGTCGGACGGATCCAGATGACGACTATCTTCAGTTAGCTGGTGGGCGCTTCTACAGATATCTGCGGATGAGTCACAACACAGAAAGGAGCATGAGCAGCTCGCAGCAGACTGTAAGCCTCGGAGGAGAGGAAACACAAAATCACATATGCAGATGGTCCACAGCATATAAAAGGAAAAAAAAAAAATAGGAAAAAAAAAAAGAAAAAAGAGAAACGCTGGCAGCTACAACTGTCACTATCTTTGAATCACTGGGACTGGGCATGAAATCACGCTACAAAAAAATACAAGCTGAAAAGTGGTGGCAATTAGCTTGGGCTCCATATGGTCGACACATGACAGAAGAAATAAAAAAAGATGAGACTGCAGCTTTAATTTCACGGTAGAAACATGTAAAGACATAATTTCCTGCAATAAGGTTTTACATAAAGGTCTATCATTTAAACTTGCATTTAAGTAACCTAGCAGCATACCGGCCGTACGTGCAGATCTCCTAGCAGGCAGAGAGGTGTCAGACTTGGTACTGGAGCCCTTGAAGTGCTTTTTACTGCATTCGGCATTTGCTCCGTTAAGATAAATGGAAAAACCTTGCTCCAGCCGTTCCAGTTCAATCTCCTTTGGGTCTTTCACTCTGAGGCGCTTTAAGATTCTGAAGAGCAAAAATACTTGATACATACTTTTTAAAATATGCCTGACTAAAAATTCATTTCTAAATAAGAACACACATGCATGCTTTTCACTTGAAACGCAAATTTTTTGAGGTACCCAAACCAATCAGTGTTGATGCGAAAAAAAATCACTAAAATTCACAAAGAACTTGTGCATCTCCTCTGCGAAATCCAATCTGTCCTTCTGCAGCAGCCTGTGCTCACGTGTCACCTGTTTTTTTGCTGGAGGGCAATTAAATATTCATCCAGAGTGTCGTCTACAGCAGGAGCAGGCTTCTCCCCGCGGAACGTCTTGGTCTCCTTCATGAACACACGCATCAATAAAACAGAGACACAGTGAGGAGTCAAAAAGGCTCAGAATGAAAACAAACAGTCCCAGTGAACATAGCACATTTACGGCCTATAACAACCTAATTCTACGCACCACAACATTCATGCATGCAAGTTGCTCCTCCAAGCTTGTGGAAAAAAAACTTCAGTCACGGTTGTGTGTTGTGTCGGGCTGAGAAGTTTGTTTCAGAATCACCACTAAATGCATCTCTAAAAACCTGCAGACTCAATTTTAAGATCCAGCCCCAGAATGGGAGTGAAAGCAAACAGCTACTGATATTTCCCAATATTTAAATACCTTGTCAAAGTGAAACTCTTTGTTTAAAAGTAGTCCTGTCCTGTACTTGTTAGGATTGAGCCTGACAGTCACTGTACAGTAATCTGCCTCTGCATAGTAAACAATGTCTATTTTACAGGGAAACTAATATATAGTACTAACAAAACACATGTCAGCACTTTTGACTGACACTTCTTGTTTTTACAAATCAGTTAAATTAATTCCTGCAATTTACTGGGCTTGCTTTTGGGATGAGCCCACAGCAGTATTATGATGTACGGCCCTGCAACTAAATCTGTCATTAATGACAATACATATTAATGAAAATACAGTCACTTTAATATAAAAAAGAAGCGCATCAAGTTGAGCAGTTGATGGCAGTAACTAAAAGACAAAGGTCTCCAAAATAATAAAAAAATGGTGCAGAAACAGTGATGGAAATATGGCATTTCTGTTAGAACCGAGCCATGTTTATACACCAAACAAAAGTTTACCAATTTTGCAAAGACGATCACAGTCATCCAAAGTAATTGCAGGTCCGATCTATCATCATGCTCTTTGTTTAGCCTTTAATAAGGTAAAAACTAAAAAATCACAGAAGAAGCCACCAGATGCTGTCTGCTTCAAGATTAAAACTGCTGGTCGTATTAAACTTTGAAAGGAGCATCAATTGTCTGCATAAAACACAGTCACTTAAAATTCATGCCATTCCATTACTTTAAATTTTCATGCGAGACAAAAAAAAGACATTGCAATGCTCTTACTTAAGGTTTTACTAGTCAATTAGGCTACAGCCTGGTCAGTATCAGGAGCAGAGAAGAGGGAAAGACATTTGAAGGAAAATACTCGTTAGTGATAGAATCCACAGGCAAACAGAGACAGTTTAGATACTGCTGTGCAATAAGACATGCATTACTGCAGGTTCAAAGTAGTAGGTATAATGGAAAGGGGTGACTGGCTGTGTGAAATCAAAAGCAACCTTACTGGTAGCAGCACAAATCTCTCACCTCCATATCCATAGTGTGCTGCAGAGGACTGTGTTGACACTATCCTATATTTTGAAGGGGGTCGATCACTGAAACATGTCTCTGCTGTGTTTGAGTCCCACTGCAGGGTGACACCAACGATTGCCCCAAGGTTAGCTTTGACCTGCACTGTGAAGGTATGCGCCACACCCGGTAAACACTGCACCACACCAGATGCTTCATATAACAGCAGCCCTTTCGCGTAACACACCGTTAAAAGGGGTGTTTGAGTAAAAAAAAACATCATAGCTAAACATACTGTTCATGTACGTGCAGAGAGCTGGCGGTTCGGTAGCGGTTTTCTTTGCCAACATCCTAACTAGCACTCCCCGTTGCAGATAAGCTAATGTGTCTTTCAAAAAGCTTATTACTTATTTACTTAATTACAGCCTCTTTGTTAGTCTGTTAAAACGCACAACTTGACTGCTATGTTGAGCAGAGGCAACGTTAGCAAGCTGGCGCTAACGCTAACAACAAACTGGTAGGCTAATAAGCTAGCATGTACCTACTTTACAAGGCGAAAAAAAATAAATGGTATTATTTTTATGTGTATGTATAAGTTTTACTCAGGCTATGATAAAAGACATACTTACAGTCCGTGTTATGCATTTCTTTTTTATATGTATTTACAGCCGTTAGCATCGGTGTTGCCGAGTGTTTTTAAAGGGTTTTCCTCATGTGCCCTGTGTGTTGCGTTGCTCGGTAACCAGCATAGCTTTCCACCAATCAGGAGAGCCGCAGCAGTGTTAGACACGCCCCCCCCCCGGAAGCACTGTCTCTACCTTCTGCTATACAACTCCAGCGTTTCACTGTATATGGTACATAAACAGTAGGAAAAAAATAGAAAACTAGCAAAATCACACAGATTTTCAAGGTCAAAAATTCAACACTGTTTTTATTTATTACAAATCAGTACATTTCTTATAAAAACAAGACAAAAGGAGGTGAAATAAAACCATTTTAGATGTAAACCAAACAAATCCGATAATGGTTGCCCTCTTATACTGAACCCTTGTCACAGTCTGTTGATAAACCAGCAGGTCTGATTAACACTCATTCCAAAACACCCTTGCTTATACTGAAGATAAATCTACAATCTGGATGCTTTTGTCAAATGGTAATAACACAGCTAAAATTAATCTCTCTGCAAAGCGTTCCAAGTACAGCAAATTAGCATGCCATTGGTTTCTGTGCAATTCATTACAACCATTGCCAGCAGCGAAATTTGCATTATTTGTCAAATGAGCACAGTTTTATAGTGAAGCAGTTCAAAGATGCAATACAATCTGAGCTTTGAGGTGCCCAGTCTTAACACAGTTTAGCCATCCTCTGTGATTACCCAGACCTAGCCTTGGTTTTTTTTTTGTTTTGTTTTTTTTAATTATACAAAATTCCTTTAGTGAAATTAGTGAGGCAGCTGAGAAACCCCATTCAGTTGCATTAAACAGCTTATTGAAAGAAGGTGGACAATAATATGGTAGATGCTAGAGGTCAAGGGGAAGCACAGAAGCTGCTCAACCAAGCTAAGCTGCTCACTGCTCAAGTAGCACTCAAAAGTTTAAAGGAACAAAACAAAACACTGAACACAGAAGAAAGAGTTGGTTTGTTATCATGGGAACCAGCTTGGGTTAAAAATAAATACTCAAACTGATAAGATTATGCAAATGTCACTGTAATTTGTATTCTTCTTAAAATGGCCAATTACCAATTGTGGGCCAACAGATGTAAAGTATAACCAATTCATCCTCACAGCACTGCAAGATAAAAATCATACCATCTACTTAGCATTAATCCAATCCAGAGAATTTCATTGATCATCATAGGTTTGGTACTAGAGTTTATTTGATGGTAGGTAGCCAAAATTTCCCTTTTTTTAATAGAAAAAATTTAAGCAAATTATATTACCTGTGTTATCGGACCAAAACTGTCAAACGGCGAAAAATGATCATAGCTTTCTGTTGTCACTGAACTAACTCTGCTGGGTTAGGTAGGCATACAGTAAAATGAACCACAGTTTAAAAACACATGGGAGAAGGGAAAAAATAAAATAACTTAAATAGAAGTGCTTAAAAGAATAGTTCTTAGAGCCCTTTCAAAAAAACAAAACAAAACAAAAAAACAGCAGAAATTCCACCCCAACATAAAAGGAAAGCTAAATGAACAGCTGAAATGGTAATGCTAATATTTATCCAATGATTCCCAGGTGTACAGTTCACATATAGATTATATCCTTCCCTCCAGAACAAATAGTTTCTGTTTTCTCGTCAGTGACCCCCCCATGTCTGTGAGCCACGGCTTCCCTCAGTTTCAAGTCTGTCTGTAGTAGGAGAACACTCTGTCTCAGTACACCTCCCCTCCTCCTCCTCCATCAGTGCCCGTTCCTCCTCTTTTCTCCTGCGCTCCAGCTCCCATTCCACGAACGTGTCAAAGAGGCTGGGCCAGGCCTCGTCCTCGCTGTAGTTGCTGAGGTCAGGCCCGATGGCCTGGGTGAAGTTGAGGAACATGTTCCACGTGTCCCTTGAGATCCCCCGAATGCTTGAAGGGTTCTCCGAGAGGAAGTCCAGCCAGTGCTCCAGGATCTCCGGCGTGTCCTGTGTGAAAACCAGCCGCCACAGGGCGATGGCGATTTCGCGCTGCAGTGACCGCTGGCCCTCTTCCGCATCCAGGCCAAACTGGAAGGTGAAACGATAAAGGTCCTTGAAGTTCTCCTCAACCTGGGCCTCCAGAAGCAAGTAGGGGAAGCGTGAACAGATGCCCTCTATACTGTCCGCTCGGATGGCCTTGCAGCCTTCGACAAACTCCTCCCTGATAGCACGAAGAAAACAAGACAAATGTCAGAATTTACAGAATTACACACACAAAAAAAACCAAACTTAACCTCGACATGATTCTAGGCTTTTCAAACTGTCATATAAAATGCTTCAGTTAGCATCGCTTGACAATGAAACATGTTGTATTGTCTAAAGCCTGTGGAAGGTAAAAGTGCTGAGTTAAAAATCAGAGAGGGGAGCGGAAACAAATGACCCAGCCACAAAAGGGGAGCCCTATTCATCTCTCAACACTGACTGCAGGTTGGGAACGGGGCTGCAAACCTCCCGTGGACCCCTTATCTGACAGGTTTTTTTTTTAATGAGCTGGGCTATATTTCTGTAGCCCAATTTGAGTTATTTTTCCTTTAGGAGACAGGGCATCAATAAAAATATATAAACAAAAATAAAAAATGGAGGATTAACAGCTCCTTACTGACTGACAAGGACAGATTTGATTTTAGATTTAAATCTAGAATTGCATCCGGGAATAAAAAGTGAAGCTTAAAGTTCAGTTGTAATAGTTTTGATTAGGAATTTATATCGATATTGGTGCTAAAAAGAGGACACCAATGTGGTTAACAATATTGGAACATATTTACCTGAAAGACATGATGAGAAACGAAAAAGATTTAAATTAACATGGAGATACCTAATAAAACATGTTGTCATTTTTTTAAGCTAAAAATAAAAGTGTGAATGAGAGTCTGTTAATAATCATGACAAGCTCACGGCTAGTCCGAGTGGAGCAATGACAAAAAGTGGATAGTTGCCATCTTATCACTGCTTTAAGCTCAAAAGTTTTACACTTTATGTGAACACTATTTTATAAACCTTTATAGAGCTCTCAATGTTGCATTACAGTTATTTACATAGAAGTATTTGGTCCTGCTGTGGACCTGCGACCTGTCCAGGGTGTACCCCGCCTCTTGCACAATGACCGCCAAATAACTCAAAACTGACTAGCTGTTAGCTCCTTAATTTGATCAGAATTAGTCACTTCTTTTTCTAAAATGAGATCTTTCTCAGAGCTGTCTACAACAGGTAAGATATTAACTGTTCGGGTTAGGTTTTTCCTCAGAACCCCACTTCAAAATATCTGAATTATCCCTTTAAGTATTCAGGTTTTAGGTCTGCAATGATAGTTTTTGGTCGTGTGTGTTGCATTTACAACCAGCTACTGCTGATGAGTCAACGTGTCGAGTGATGGTGGGATGAAAATCCTATACAAGCTTTTTACTGAGGCATAAAAATGGCTAAACCACGACCAAACGGATCATTAGGCTCCTAATGTTTCTGCATAAAGTTTTGAATCCATAATGATATGCAATCCAACAAACAGGATAGAAAACTGAACAAACAGCCAATAAAATTAAAGCAATGTCTTATTATGTGACTAGATGTGCCATCTTGTTAGGTACTTGGATTAAAACAGGAATGTTTTTTTTCTTTATCACCTAGAACAAAAAAGAGACAATAGACACGGCAGCAAATACAACTCAAACTATTCCACTCAAAACGCCACCTTACCTTGTAAACTTGCACATGGTGGCTGCTTGAAACTTCCAGGCAAGAACAAGAACCCGAAACTCTGCCGGGTCCACACACAGATCGTTGCAAAACCTCTCCATGCCTTCCTCCAAGATGGCGTCTTCCTGTTCGTCCTTGTAGCAGATGAACAGCTCCTCAATCCGCTGCATCGACAGCCCGTCTCCATCCAGGCCTTCGTCCTTGTACGGCTCCTTCATCACTGTGGAGATGATCGGCGTCTCCACTGTAACCTCCGAGGCCTTGGTGCCATTCAACAGCTCACTGGTGGATTTGCTCGACGGGGCGCTAGAATCTTCTTTGTGGCCCCCTCCGCTAGCACTGTCAACTCTTTTGTGGGACTTGGAACTGCTCTCTTTGTCTCCACTCTTGCTGCCGAGGGAGGACGTCGGATTCTTGCACTTGGTGACACACTGGCCCATGTCTTCCTGCCTGGTCCCTCGCCTGTCTTTCCGCCTCACCTTCAGTCCCCGTCCGAACCACCTGGGCGCCTCTGCTCTGGCCAGACGAGACGTCTCAACATACCCTCAGGCCTACGGTGAAGAAAAACTAAACACTGAGCAGGAGAAGCACACAGCGGGCGAAGTAGGCATTCAAACTACTATGTGTTAATTATAAAAAGTACAAGAAGCCGAGTTACCTGTGCCAGATACTGTACGTCACAAACCAGGTCTTCAGCTGGCCAATTTAAAAACCCTAAAAAGCAAAAACTGCACAAAAAAAAAGGTTTTATTTGTACATGACGCTCAACGGAACATACTACCACTGTAGCAGACAAAAACATTACAAGCAAAATATCACCGATACTAGGGATGTGATGATTAACAGATTTGTTCCGATTTATGAACGTGAATAATGGAACTGAATCGCTAGAGAAGTGTGTAGTAATGCAGGTTGGGGAACAAATCTAGACGCATTGCGTATCACATCTTTGCAATGATAAAATTCGATCACCGCAAGAATTAAATTAAGAGAAACTGCAAGGTTTGTTTCTACAGACATCTGCGATAAAAATAGTGAAAGTTAAAAAAAAAAAGTATAGTTCAGTTTGTGTATGAAGGACAACTTTTTAGTTGACAAATCTTCTGCACTTCCTGCTGTTTAGGAGGATGGATTTTAATCAGCAGCACCTGGTGTTTAGGAGGAGAACTGCAGCTGCGGCGTTACAAACAGCAACAAACACTAAGTGTGCTTCAACGCGATCATGACGCTCCTCGAATATCACAGAAGTAAAGATTAACCCGTGTTTTAATATTTATAAAGTAGCAAATCCATTTTGCTGCTTACTGCTGAGTTACTGACGGAGTGTCACGTTTAACCCTTTTGGAACAGGCCTCATTTTTGTGTATTGATTGTAAATTGTGAGTAAGGTTTTATGAAAATGTACTGTAATAATAAAACAAGGTGTTTTCGTGAGCGGCCATTTTCTATTACCGTATTTTCCACACTACAGACCGCACTGGATTATAAGGCACACACATCATGATTAAAGGTTAAATTGTACCCTATCAGTTTTTGCTGCCCCCGTATCTCTAATGAATCAGACCACTGATGATTTCTAAAGTTATGAATCATATCAGCCACAAAGTCTGACTGATACCTACAGAAACCCATGAAGGAGATGTTGATTTTTGTGCTGAAACAGAATAAATGCACGACTTTAAAGCAGCAAAAGAAATGTGCGCTATGCGCTTGTGACTTTTATTTAATTGGCAAACTGACGTTCAAAATGCACATTCCCGAACCCCAAACTGCCCCGAAGCTCTCGAAGGCTGAGAAACCACACTTTAAAACGTTTTGGTTTTCAGCCCAGAGACATCTGTGGTAGAACAGCTTTTCTCCTTACAGTAACGTTTCACACACTGACATCTAGGTATCGAGACCTTTTCAAAATGTGTTGTTTACTTGAAATTTAAAAAAAAAAAAAAAAGGAGGCACGTTTTTGCCACAATGGGTATATAGTATGGTGATGTGGCGAAGAGACAACATTACATGGGAAAAAGAGAAGAGAAAAGAGCATTAAAGTAAAGAAAAAAATGACAGGTTAGAGTTTATGAGCAGGAAACTGAACAAAAGTAAACATCCAAGTAGCTTTTACTCGCTTGAAAACCTTGAAGAAACATAACAGATGTCAACTGAGTCTCGTTGCTTTTGTCCTGGTATGCTGATGAAAATTCTTAGCCGTCCAGGACACGACAATCCTAAGAGTTTAAAACAAGGCGACTGCACCCTTTAGGCTGTCACTTTAAAATGTTTCACCTCTCATGGAAAAGGCTTCTTCAGTAAGTCATTGTTGAAAAAAATAAAAAATAAAAAAAAATCAATGACTTAAAAACCTCTGACCCACAACCCATTATCAGAAATGAAACAGCCTTTTATGCGAGCGGCAAAACAGCTTAAAGAAACCCCAACAGGCCCTGTCGCCTTTTTTTCTGATCAATTTGTTTGTTTGCTGGAGTTTTGCTGCTGGTTTCGAGTCTAAATTAATAATTGGGCAGAAGCTGAAAATCTTTTTACGCAACCGTCAGGGTGGAAACTTTCCTTCACCTGCTTCACATAAACACACTGGGAGCAATACTACAACTCTTATTGACCTTCTATATTTTGCTGAATTTAGTAGCTTTTTTGATTTAGTAGCGAATGTTTGTTCTCTGCCACTCGAGAACATTTCTCAGAGCTTAAGCATCTCCTGATGACATGAACCGCACAACGACAACATGCAGAATAAAGAATAATTAAACCACGAGGAGCATTTAGTCACAAAGCCATGTTAACGTCTCATTATGTCCCCCTCAAGACGCTACTGCAGGTTGCGACACTCGCTGCTGCTTTGCGGTAAATGCTTTCAGCTCCAGCACAGCCAGAGCAGAACAAGATGGCCGTACAAAAAGAGGAAACAGTTTTAGTTTTTGGTGAAGGAAAAACCTGAGTAAAGCTCTGTTTTGAGGGATGTCATAAAGGTTTAGAACGGGTGTAAACACTACAGCAGCATAGGTGGCTGAAATTAGGGAAATAAATGTAATTTTTTTGGCATTTATGATTTTAATAGATTTACCATTTCTTTGATAATCTGTAAACATATACAAGGAGAAGGAAGGCGTGCCGTAAATCCTTCCCTTTAGTCACCGTGCAATCAGCGAATGTTGATGGTTTTTGTTTAAGCTTGTTGCACGAGTTAATTACTTGGTCATGTTTCCAGTGCCGTGTCAGCATTTCGTTTAATCCCCCCCCCCCCGACTGCTGTAATGATGATGATGAGCTGACAGAAAAATATTCAAACGGTTTCTTTTTTGTTTGTTTTAAATCGTCCGCCTCCGAAAAGCGAAGGCGGGGAGAAGTAATGGCTTGACTGTATGTGAGTGTGTCTGCCTGTGAGCAAAATAATCCCCGGATGAACATCTACAACTTCAAGATGGCCGTCACAGCCAGCTGACCTTACGGATATCGAGCTAAAATTTGATGTGGATGTAGCTGAGCGAGATCCCCTACACATTGCACAAGATCTTTGTTTAAAAATTTGGCGTTTGACCTTTTTGGAGTCCACTCCGGCTGTTAGCGAAATATCTCAAGAGCTGCTGAACGGATTTTATTTAAACTTTTAGAACGAAAATCACAGAGCTCACATCTACATTTATTAACTGTTGAAGCCGATCTAATTTAAGACAGCTGAAACTGACCTTAGAGATACAAGACTGCCAATAAGTCAGTTTATTTTACAGATATTGTGCTAAACGTTTGTGTGGTAGTAGCTGAGGGTCATTCACAACACGTGCTCCAAGTGCCTAAAAGTTTAGCCTTCACTGCTTGGAGTCAACCCCACTTCCAGGTTAGCAAAACAGATCGTGAAGGGATTTTGATGAAACCTTCATTAATCGCTGGATCAGCATCTAGGACTGATTTGGTCTTGGAGTCAATTTAATTCAAGATGGTCGTCAGAGCTAATCGACATGAGCCAACACAAAAATGGCTATAAGTCAGCCAACTCTACAGCTATTGAGCTAGATTTTGATGTCGTAGGAGCTGGGAGTCATTCATAACACCCCCTCTAAGTATGTGGTCTTGTGTTAAATCTTTTTGGGAGTGTTTTGATTATATTTAAAACTTTCAGATGCCAGATCTTCAGCTTCAGGCAGTCATGTTGAGTTCACCGCCGAACACGTCAACGCGCCCTAACGCTGTTAGCTTTAAATCCATTTTGGTAAAGTCCGGAGCTCCGTCGCCCTGTTCCTTTCCAGTCCCAGTGACTGAAACTAAACAGCGGCGTGCATTCATGACCCCCACCACCCCCACGGGCACAACAAGCGGCGTTACTTACGGACACTCCTCCAGACAACATCGTCGCTCAAATCTGCTCCATCATTGTGACCTTGACACCAGCGACGCTGAAACGACATCATATTGTCATCACAAGCAGAAAGCGATAGCCCGTCGTTCCCAAAAACCTGCGAGGGCTATTTCTGTCAGCGCGCCTTCAGTGTGTCATTTGAGCTCAACTAAACTCTAATCTTGCAAATAATTACTTGCAGGTTTACTGAATAACTCCTCTAATCTGCCAAAAGAAAAGAAAAAAAGAGACAGATTATAGCATTTACACAATATCTATCTGCGTTAAGGGATTTGGACAATCTTTTTGCATCTAGTTTTGAAGTTTTTTTTTGTTTTTTTTTTCCACATTAGAGCTCAGGTGCGGCACTGCAAAATGCACAACCTTCTGGTTACGCCTGAACCCAAACCTGGCTCTGTTGCTACAGATAATGTAGAGCAATTCAGGACACCATCAATGCATCGGGCATGTAAGGGCAAGTCTCCGGCAGTCCTGATTGGGCCAACCTCACCTCGCTTGACACCAAATTAGAGTCAAAAGGCTTTCTTTTCCCCTACAAGAAACCACCGTGACAGTTTAGCCGGCATCAAGGAGCTCTGACGGGATTGTTGACAGTGCTTTTTAAAACTTGAAACAGATTAACTCAGTTATCAAGATGACCTTTTCCAAACTAAGGCTCCTTTGTGAGGCCTACATTCTGCTAGATAGATTTGAGGCGATAAGTCAGCATCTGGATCCCTGCGACTCTTCGTATTTTGGTTGTTGATCTGCACCGGACTCCGGTCCACTTCGGGATGGAGTTGGGGAAAAAGTTCACTTTGCACCTTTTGAAACTGAACTGCACCACTTCCATCCGGTTCCTAGCTCATGAGGTAAATCCTGAGGTCCATATATAAAATGCTCATGGCTCAGTCTTAGACTGAGACTAATAATAAACAAAAACTCTTCAGTAGTGACCTCTTGCGATTTAAAAAAATCACTGCTTAAACCCATTTAGCCTCACTGAATTTCAATCCTAGTTTATTTAGGCTCTTTTTGTGAGAGTTCCAAGTTTCTATGGTGGTTCATATAGACTGCTAATTCACTGATCATCAATTGAACAGCCATCATACACTTTGGTGAGCTGCTGCTGCTGCTTTTAAATGTGCATAAAATGGAAATAAACTTTTGCCTTTGCAGCACATCCTGGCATCAGTTTAACCGGATTAGCTTGTCTGAGGTGTCCGGGGTGAAGTGAAGTAAAGTTTCAATCTGAACGTGAACAACACTGTCGTCAGGGTGGGGGTTTTATAAACGCGTATTTTAACCAAAACATGCCTCAATCGGAGCCAACTTCTGCGCGCTGGAGACGGACAAACACTTGAAACAGGATCGAGGAAGCTTAGCAGCACATGTACAGCACCCCCCGGACGAAATGTAAACAGCTCCTTTGGTGAAATAAAAGTGACACTTTAAGGTGTCGCAGGTCGTCCAAGGCGACGTTCAGCCGCCAAACAACACTAGTCCGTGGCCACCGGGCCATTTAAATGTCCACATCCGAACTGCCTGGCCCTGACGACGTCGACACGGCTAAAAGTTAGCTACCCGGCTAAGCTAGGTCTTCCCCGGCTGACACAAACAGAAGTGCTCCTAAACGTCCGCGGAAAAGAAAAACTCACCTCCTTTTTTTTCCTCTCTTTTTCTTTTCAGGAACAAGCCCGAGCCGTGCCCCTCGGTTCGAACATCGTCCCGGGGAAAAGGCCCAGCTGCTGGTGGTGGAGAAACAAAAAGAAAAAACAAACAAAAAGAAAAAAACAAAAGGCAGCTGAATAAGTTGGCCCCGAAACGCGAGCAGAAAGCGAACTGAGGCAAACTCGTCGTCAGGCTGTTAGCCGACTAGCTCCGAGGCAGCTGAGCGACAGAGGAGGGAGGGAGAGAGAGAAAAAAACTAACTTCCACCGTGAAGTTGGTCTCTGTTTCACGAATAAACGAGTCCAGAGCCCCGGGGGTTCACATTACGTGTTTCGTCCGCTGTTTAAAATGAGTGGAAATCAGAGTAAAGCCGCCCGTGTCTTTGTTGCTTCCCCCTTTGAGACGCTGAACTACATTATGGACATGTCCCTGCATCACTTCCTCCCTCCGCGAGAACAGCCAACAGCTGATCTCCGTCTGAGCGGGGGGTGGAACACCCAGCTGGGTAGCCGATTGGGCGAAGTCCCGCACGGGGGATTTTATTATTATTAACAGTTAAATTAATACTATTTTCATTGCAGTTTAGCTTTTAATTTTTCAGAGGCAAACCAGCTGCTCAGGCTGAGCCAAATCTGGACTCTGCACCATAAATCAGTTCATATTTACATAGTTACTTTACTTTAGTAGCTTTGCATCCAAGAAAAAAAAAAAAAAAACTCTCTTAAAAGTCTTCATTTTGATCCATAATGCTGCTGATTGATGAGAGTCAGAAGAAGATGTTTGTTTTTTTCTGTCAAATTCAGAACATTTAAAATCTTACTCCTAATATACAAAGCTCCATCTGCTATTAAAGATCTGATTGGTCCATATTTTCCTGACAGAGCACTTCACTCTCAGGCTGCAGGTTTACTTGTGGTTCCTAGAGTTTCTAAAAGTAGAATGGGCTCCACTCTTGTTGAACCAACTTCCAGTTTCTGTCCACTAGGCTGACACCCTGTCTACTTTTAAGCCTTTCCTTTTTAATAAATCCTATAGTTATGGTTGGTTTGGGTTTCCTGAGCTATCCTTTAGTTCTGCTGCTATAGGCTTAGACTGCTGGAGGACAGACTGACCACATTTCCTCACTCTGCTGCTGTCTTTACTTGCTCTACTGTAATTATTTCTATCATTACCATGTGTCTTCCTTCCCATAGAAATTACACCTGGACCAGTGCTTCTGTGTTTGTCTTTCCTGTCCTCTCAAACCCCAGCTGGTTCTGGTTCTGCTGGAGGCTTCTTCCTGTTAAAAGGGAGTCCTTCCTTCTCACTGTCACCAGCATGCTGCTCAGGATGGAAGACTTCCTTAAATACATAACTTTTACTAATTGGCTTTTAATTTCATCATGGGAGTATATTGTGTTATGTATTTTATGAAAGTTTAGCTTCTTTAAAGTGACTTAAAGAGAAATGAGGAATCACTGAAGAAACACTTTTATTTAAAAGAAATAAACATTTAAATATTGAGCCTAAATTCTGAAAATTTGTGTTCGGTATTAAAAATAATTCACAAAAGAGCAACAAGACATATCCAACATATCACACCCAGCAGTTTGACAGCTGTCTTGTACAACATCTATGACATTTAACAATTTATCCTTCCTCATATACTGTATCTGAGGCTAAACTCCATGAAATTTGATTTACTGTCCATATTTGACCTTATGGTGGCGCTGTAGTAGCACTGCATTAAGATTGCTGGGTTTTGTTTTATGTCCAGTTCTCCCATCAGCTCTTAATCTTCTCCTGTTTGTCATCTTAAAGTTAAATGCGTAGAGATAAATCTGTAGGTTATCCCCTCTGGAGCATTTACTGTCCCATTATTTAAAGACAAATACCAGATTTACGCCTGCTGAGGTACAGAGAACGATGAAAATAATGTCTATAATTAGTCGTATGGAAAAGAAAAATATCCTAACTTTATTCAGATATGTCCAGGTGCATCTAAAACCTTAGATAGTATAATAGACAGCATTTATATTTCCTAGATTTGAATGTTATGGAACAAGAAACGATGAATGAAAATGTACCTGTTATTACAGTCATGCTGTTTGTTTGGAGTAGACCAGGAAAAGTTATAATGTGGAACAACAAGTGTCCACCACATGCAGCCAGATAAAGCTCATTCAGTTCTTCAAATCAAGAGGATAGTGATAAAAAAATTAAATTTATGTGGGCTCCTGCATGTGGGGCTGACTTGACCGAAAGGTATGAGGGACATCGTCCAGTCTGAGGGTCAAAGGTTCAATCCCCAGCTCCTGCAGCAGAATAAATAACATTTAAAAAGCATTATGTGTGTAACCTGGTGCTGTTAAAAAGGTGCTAAAGGTGTGGATCATGAATATAAAAATATATACAGTATACTGTATGTATGAATATAAAACTTTATAAAGGCACATTAATTACAGTATTCAAATAAAAGTGGGGAGATTTAGGAGGAGCAAGAGAAGAACAGTCTGACTATAATATTAAATAAGCTTTCTATGAATATTATGGACAGAAGGAAACAGTAGAGTATGTGTTTTTTGGTCTGTGGTAATTATTTATTTGTAGCATGTATTAACAGGTTCTTAAAACTGGTCTCCATAAAAGCGCTGTTCCATTATGGGTGAGAAAATGTTCTGACAACAACAGGGTTTTAGAGCTATTTTTCAAAACAAAACAAAACAAAACAAAACAAAACAAAACAAAACAAAACAAAACAAAACAAAACAAAACAAAACAAAACAAAACAAAACAAAACAAAACAAAACAAAACAAAACAAAACAAAACAAAACAAAACAAAACAAAACAAAACAAAACAAAACAAAACAAAACAGGCTTTAGCGTTTAGAGGATGTAGTACCACTTATATCCAGACGGTGGCGATAATGTGCACCGAGCAGCTGTTTGCCGACAGAAGAAGAAGAAGAAGAAAAAGAAGCGAAGAAGAAGAAGAAAAAGAAGCGAAGAAGAAGCAGCACCAGCAGCAGAAGAAGAAGAAGCAGGAAATGCAATCTGTAGGTCATGTTTTAAATTTATCGCGATTAGTGTTATTTTAAGCCATGTTGTTAGAATAAATGTAATTTTGCAGTGACGTTTTCACTCAGACTTTAACGATAATTCTCTTCGTGGGTGAATTTCGAACAAATATAGTAAAACAATCAGTTCAGATATTCCAATAGCCTTATTTTTACAATCTCCTTCAATTTAAACACATCTGAATACATCCTAAACATCTAGATCAATCCATTTAGTGACATCTAGAAGAGAATTATAGAAACACTCAGAGCTAATCATAAAGAAACAACCTCAGATGTCCTGGGTTTATTTTTAATTTTTTAATAATAGTTTATATTTTAGTAATTAATAACACTTTATAGCAATAGTATCAAAGGTATACTATTACTATTAGTATAAAAAATAATAATAATAAAAAATAATATTATGCAATTTTGCTATCCTGTCTTGTAAGAACCCCTTTAATATGAATATTTTATTTTATTTATCCAGATAAAAGTCTCATTAAGATTAAAATAATATTCTTTAACAGAGAAACCTTTCTGTTCAACTTGTTCACAGCATGCATTGACTCTAAAAGAATTGAGCAAGTACTTGTTTAATGAAATTTGCTCTTTTTGAAAATACTAGTTAATTCTATAAATGCTATGTTGATGTTAGAAAATAACCAACATGTCACATCTGATTAGTTATCTGTATTCCTAATAGGTCACTGATTGGTATTTTTATAAAAAGTGAACCCTGGAAGTAAAGACAGAGGACGACATGGTGTGCAAATAGTTAGCAGTTTAAGAATAATGATTTTGATTATAAAATGGCAAAGGAGTTTGTGATAATATCAGCTATGACTGAAGGACAGGAGCTGTTTTCTATCCTTGCATGATGTTTTTTTCTGAAAACTACTGTCAGTGGACTTTCAGAGAAATAAAATAATAAAAATCAAAACTATTCCTAACATTACCTTCTCTGGTCTGGAGCTCATTTACAATGGACTGTAGTAAAAATGGAAAACTGTCCTTTCAGTCCTCTGCCGTTCTCTGAGCTCACAGTTTCTTGTTAGTTGGTGGTTTTACTGTTGTTGCTGGATCATAAATAAAGGTTTGAAGCAGCGTGTGCAGCTTTTCAAAATAACTGTTGTGTATTGCAACAAAAAAAAGTGAAAACACTTTTTTTAATCTCTTTTTCCTAATTCCTGCAGCAGTACTGACACCCCAACTTCAGACAGGGCTTTAATTTACTCACAGATGAACTTAAATACAAGTAAAACTGTGATAACCTATTTAAGTCATGTAATGTTTTGCTGATGGGTTTAAATTTAGTGACTAATTGTATGAGATTTTATAGGTCCGTAGACAACAGTGTTTGTTGTGCTTTTAACATCCTCACGCTGCTCTGTTCTCAGATTTGAGCCCTGATGGCGGCGTCTGCACGCCGTACGGTGCTGTCCCTCTACACACGCGTGTTTCGGATCGCTCGGACCTGGCAGGCGCAGAGCGGCGTTCAACGCGACACGGACACCGAGCGGAAGTACATCATGCAAGAGGCCCGCTCTCTGTTCCGACAGAACCAGCAGGTGTGACACACCAGCACTCAGCTCGCAGATCAGGAAGGACCAGCAATTCATGGCAAGCATGTTAAACTAACGCTGTGCTGTTGTTTTTCTCAGCTCACAGATCCAGAATCCATAAAGCGATGTATAGAAGAGTGCGAAGCAAGGATAGAAATAGGTATGATTGAAGAGCTGCTGCAAGGTTTTCTTAAAAACGTTTTAACATGTTCTGGTAACGAGCAAGTACAACACTTGAAAAATCAACAATTCAGTGACTCATAAAAACTCTGTTAATGATGTTTTGTGATTGGATTTTGCTGATAATCTCTTGCTTTTAATTTTTTTTTGCAGGTCTGCATTACAGAAATCCATACCCAAGAGCTGTAAGTAATAACCGCCCATTAGATCATAAATGTTTCCTTTTGTTTAAATGTGTGTGAAACATATTTCTTATTCTGACAAAACTCCCGTGTTTTGATCCAATGATGTGCCTGCAGACGTACCTCCCACCGCTGGGACTGGCCACTCAGAAGGGCAGGAAACTGCGAGCGCAGCAGCGCCTCAGGAAGCAGGCCAAGCCGATTTACTTACAGTCGCATGACGAGACCTGACGGCCGATATCCTGCATCCTCGTCTAGAGTTCGAGTTACCAAGGACAGGAAGCTGCGGCGCAGTCGACATCCTGGGCTGAGGTTCTGCAAGGAGTTACCGATGGAAGAGCAGTCGTCATTAAGAAAAAAACTCCACTTTTTATTGTTATTCTTACAATTAAGAGGTTTGAGTGACAGACTGGGTTCAGCTCAGGTAGGCTGCCACTGTGGAGGGATCCCTGTAGCAGATCAGTTTGTATATTTTATTTATCATTGTGTCTAAAAACTTGTTTTCTGTTTCTTTCAGTAATAATGTTGGTGTTGAGCCTTTCTGTCTTTGAGTGACAAAAAATGCAAAGTAAAAAAAAAACAACAAAAACCTCAAAGCATCGTTTTTTCAAGACTGAGGCTTGGCTAAATATTTTAGGAGAATCAGCCCCTTCCCTGGTAAAAACAATTTGTTTTTCATTTATTTTTCTTTTTTTACTTTTAGGCCACAGGTGGTACAGAGAGTTGACCTGGTTCCTCTACAGACACGTGTCACAAGCACAAAATGAAGAAAATTTCAGCTTGACATAGTTTCCACACAGGTGGCAGCTGTTTAAAGTTCAGAAAAACCAAAGGAGCTGTTTTTACACTCACAAAGCACAGAAAACAGTGCTAAACCTAACGTAAAGAAAATGTTCAGACTAAGAGGAAGCTGTTTTTTTTTTTAAGTACCGTACGCTCTAATGAAATTTGGCACTGACACACTGACCTGTAAACATAAAGACATCTGAAATAGGATAAAAATGTTTCCTTTTTTTTTGTCATCAAAACTGTGAATATACACTAAAAACCAAATTAAAATAGAACGGTGAAGCAAAACTTTTTTGTTTTGTTTATTTGTGTATTAAAGTAATAGTTCAGATCTTTTGAAGGGAAATACTGTGGAAATGGTATGAACGATCAGTATGTTACCTTTTGAGACAAGTTGTTTTAAAGTGGTGGCAATCTAACTCATCTAGACTAGCAATTAGCTCATCATTCCGATCAATATTAGACTTTATTTCTTCAGGCTGAGGTTGTTCAAAGAGATATCTGCAACAGGTAAGATATTAAATGTTTACATCCTTTCCACAGAGCCCCACTTCAAAAGAGCTGAACTATTTCTTCAGTTTGCTTTGTTTATAAATGCCATTTATTTTTGTTAGAACAAGTTGATATTTAACACCCAGTTTACCATCATATTCTAAATCACTTTTAACACAAGGCAAGAGGAGAGACTGATAAATCATCCAGATTTGTTTATAGCTGCCTCCTTTGGTTTAATAAATTAACTAAGTATTCGTAGTATCAGCCTTGATACAAAAAAGTGGCGTTTGTCACATTTTAGATGATTTAGTGAGACTGTAATTAGTTCAGTTTTGAAATCTGTGTGAAATATATCTCAAACAGCTCCTTAGAAATTGATACAATTATTTCCTCCTAAAGAAAATATACTCAAAATATTCCATAAAAATCTTTTTTCTTTTAGCCCTCAGAGAGCGCAATCCAAGGCCACAGCGTGATTAAAAAATTTGTGTTATCCGGGTCATAATCTGGATCAGAAGCAAAGTTTAATCCATTGTTTTTTGTGACGACCCCAACATTTCATCTAAGTCTGTTTATTACTTTTTATCTGATCTTTGCTAACAGACAGAGAGACAAACCAACGGACACAACCGGAAACAGAACAATGTTGGTGGAAGAAACTAAAGGGTCACATTGTAGGAGCAGAGACAGGTTTTTAACAAAGGGGTTACCTGTGGCCTTGACCTTTGACCCCATGAACCTTGAAATCACCAGACATCATCTTTGACCCATGAGGTGTCCAGGTGTGCAGTTTGATTTTCCTCCATTACATGGTTACATAGTTAGAGCAGAAGGTCATCTGTGACCATGACCTTTGACCTTGACATTTGTCCGGATCACCGCCAACTTGTTCCTTGCACCACGTTTGATGTTTCCTGAACATTTCATGAAAATCTGTTCATATCTTTTTGAGTAATCCTGTGCTCAGACAAACAGACAAATTCTACTGAAAACATAACCTCCCTGGCAGATTTCGATGTTTAACATTTTAAAATAACAAGAAAGCACCAAATGTTTAAAAGTCAACAGCCAAAGTACAGCAAATTTGCATAAATGTCAGACCTTAAGTTCTGTGGTACATTTAAACCCAGAAGTACTTGAAAGGCCCTCTGCAGCTGCTTTAGTCTGCGGGGAATGGGGTACGTGTTGTGTTCTGCTCCACTTTCGGGCTGTATGTAGAAAAACTAGAAATGTGGATCGTCGAACGCGACCTCTGATAATCTCATCGGGGCCAGCATTCATAGTTCACGATTGTTCTCTGAAAGCCAAAGTAGACTGTATCAGATCGTTTGGATTTCACACCCTGGGCAGAGAGTCACCTTGGAAAACAATGCCTCATCTTCTCCGGAGCCTTTTTCTGGACATTTTCTTTCCACTTAACCTGCGCGCAGCCACAGGATGGAGCCCAGCGAGCAGGGAATTAGAGGAAAAGTGAATAAGCCGCTAAGTGACGTCAGAGGGGACCACCTCAGGCTGTGGGGTATTCAGGAGTGAGCGTCAAATTAAATGGCCTTGGTTTAAAAGTGGAAATAACATGTCCTTTATTGACAGCGATGTCCTCACTCTGTGGGGGACACAGACCTATTGAGTGTAATGAAATCCTCAAGGGGGAGCGTCTGTAAAGTAATCTTCTAAAAGACAAGAGTTCAGACAAGGAAACGGTGGGAAGATGAGCCTGCAACAACATCCAGCTTAGCCAAACCTGTAAAACAAAGTGAGCTTTTTAGCTAATTTTCTTGTTTGTCTGATTGGCTGATTTTCTCCCTCAAACCAGGAAACTGAATAGTTTTTGCACACGTGTGTGCTCGTTTGTCTGAAGTTTTAGCAAAATAACTCATGAACCAGCAGATGGATTTTAATTAAACTGCCTAAAAAGTAATCACTGGATGCACGTCTACAACTGAATAGTCACCCCAATTCAAGATGGCCACCACAGCCAATCAGCAGTATCAGACAAAAAACGCCTATAATGCCGTCCATTTTGCAGATATTGATCTAAAATTTGGTACAGATTACACAACACCTTTGCTTAAGACTTTGGTATTAACAGTTGGAGTCAACACTGTGTCTGTTAGCAAAATATCTCATGAACCACTGGACAGATTTTAATGAAACTCCCAGGAAGTAATTCGTCCATTCATTTTATTTACCTGCTTCTCCATTCCGGGTTGCAGGAGCTGGTGCCTTTCTCCAGCAGATACTGTATGAGAGGCGGGGGACACCCGGGACAGGTCTCCAGTCCATCACAGGGACACATAGAGACAAACAACCATTCACACCCTCAGTCACACCTGGGGACAATTTAAGAGTTACCAATTACCCTAACATGAATGTTTTTGGTTTGTGGGAGGAAACCGGAGTAAAGTAAACCCGTGTGCACAGGGTGAACATGTAAACTCCACCCAGAGAGGCCCCAGGCCGGGAAGAGATCCTGCAACCCAGAAAGTAATCATTGGATGTTTCTCTACAATCAACTTTTGGAATCCACCCAATTCAAGCTACAGCTAATCAAACCTAGCAACCCCAAAAATGTCGATTATTTTTACAGAAACTGAGCCAAATTTGATTTGTCAGTAGCTGACAGTCAACACACACTCCAAGCCTTGACATATTTTGTGAGATTTCACACTTAGTCAGTTACAAGGTTTGACCAAAACGAGTTTAACTCAGTTATTTCTCATCGTAAAATGATCTTTGACTAAAACTCACGAAAGGGGGCGGGCGATAGGCAATCCCTCAAGGACTGCTCAGCCTTTAATTTTCTTTAAGCTTTAGATTAAAAATGCTATTTAAAGAAAAAAGCTGATTGAAGCGCTTGGAAAGCCTTCATTGACAAAAAACATCTTTCTGTTTGTGAAACCCAGACAAACTGCTGAAACTCCTCTTCCTCCAGCAGAGGTCACACCACACTCAGAGCTGAAGTCCTCTGCAGTTCAGTGAGTTCAGTCCTGACAGATGGGACTCGCTGACCAGAGTGGATCACAGCTCCTGCTACACATCACATTGAGAAAAAACCTCTCAAAACGGTACTTTAAAACCAGCTTAAAAGGCTCAGCTGAATCACAACTGGGACTTTTAGCAGAGGCTGAACTTCAAGTCTTTATTTCCCTGCATTCACGAGTCACAAATCAGGTGTAGCAAACCTGGTTGTTTCTGCTTTGTTTTTTCCCCATCCTCATCCTCAGCACGATGGACCGGGGATGAAAGAAGCAGGATTGTGGTCCCTCCATGCATTCATATGTGAAGCTGTTTTAGAACTGTTCTTGCTGGGATTGTACTTTAGTCTTCTAAAGTGATAATTTCTCTGTTTGGTTGCGTTTGTCTGAATAGTATACACCCTATAAGTTAAAATATGGTATCATAGGTGTTTTAAAGCATCGTTTTAAGGTAACATTTTTTATCCGTGCTGCCACTAACGCAGCTATAACTCCATCCCTTCCCGGTATTAGATGATCTTAGTTTGAAACTCTGGCACGAAGGGCAGCGGGCGACATGCATTCCCTCAAGCCTTTAATTGCGTTTTCAGGATTTTGCTCACGTCTCCAGGAGATGAATTGCGGTAACTTCCATAATTTATTCCATTTATGTTGTTCAGCCAGCAGGAAGCCAAAGGTGCACCTTGCTTTACATTATAATTCCTGCAAATCTAATGACGCGGTGTTTGTGATGAATGCGTTTGCATGATAATTTGCAGAACGCGGAGAAGACGAATGCCTTGCCACTGACATGTCCAGACAGTCGCTGTGAATAAGATAACAGGCCAACTTTAGCATTCGGCTAAGAGCCGAGCCTCTTCTCCACACTCAAAACCTGGTCTCATTAACATAATTCAGAAAACTTTTTACCATTTGGTAACTTATAGAAGATTTTACATCACACGTACAATAAATCCTATAGACTTAGTCTATAAAATTACAGGAGTATTGAAAGAATGTGGATCAGCCACTGCCTTGCAAGTCAAGGTTTTAATCACAAGTTGATGCAGTCTGTTAGTGCTCCAATTATGTGTTGTGAACAACTCTCAGCTACCACTACACCAAAATTTAGCTCAATGTCTGCAAAATTGACTGAGTTATAGCCATTTTTGTGGTTTATTGCTTGAGAGTTGCATGTTCTATAGTTTACAATATCCTGCTGTAATACTGTAAGACTAACTGACAATTTGTTTGGTTTCTATAAGTCAGCAAATTTCCAAAAGTCTCAAATATGACCCATTTCTCCTGCGATGCCACACCCTGAAAAACTGGATCATGGAGAGAAAGTTTCTTAAATTAAGTCTGTCTGTTATAAATATAGATCTTTAGAGATTCACCTGAGAGCGGTGTCATTATGAAAATGATAAATAAGCTTCGGTGTAAGAAGGTGCAATAGCTCCAGAAGGAGGAGAGCGATCCATCTTACAGCCCCTTTAAGCCCTTCACTCGGTGTGCATTATTTAGGGGTTTCAGAGAGACCCTGAGGGAAATGTGGTGGCAGAAACTGTGGGAACGGGGGAACAAAGAGGGGGGT
>NC_051446.1:13662349-13711132 GCF_001649575.2 Kryptolebias marmoratus | reverse complement strand
GGGGGTAAGGGGGGGGGTAAGGGTAAAGAATAATGCAGGAGCTGAGCTTCTAATGTTGTACTTAAGTAGCCACAATAAGGTAATTAGATGCTTGTAATTGCAGATATCTGTTCCCTTTTCTTACCTGCTCAACCTTTGAAGTGGATCACATTCGCTGTCCTGACAATCATCATGAAATAAATATCAAGCTTGTTCTCACACTGCAGCTTAGTCAAAAGGCGCATAAAAGTGCACATAGTAACGAGTGTGTGCATGTGTCTGTCTGTTACCAAAATATCCCATGTACAACCAGGCAAATTTGAATGAAACTCGCAAGAAGCAGTAATTGGATGTACATCTACAAGTTCACCCCGACTCAAAGGTTGCTACCACAGTCAACTGATCCTAAAATACACAAAAATGGGTATAATTCTGTCAATTCTACAGATACTGAGCTAAAACCTGATGTGGTAGTAGCTGAGAGTAATCCTCAACACATATTGTGACATCTCAGAATATTGTATGAGATTGTGTATAATAATTTTAAGGTTTGACCAAAACGGCTACAACTCCACCATTTCTCACCTAAGGTGATCTTAGTCTAAAACTCTATCATGAAAGGTGCCGGGTGATATGCATTAATAATTCTTTCCTAGTTTTAATGGATGAATTTTACATAGTGTCCCTCAAAACATGCCTGCGTGAACTAGGCAGCATAAGAGTCCCTCTTACGTCGAGCTGTAAGTTTGACAGTCTTTGCAAAGCCCACAAATCAAAAGAGGAGAGAAAATAACATGAATCTGACAGTTCCTCAATATTCTAATTTAAAGTGGTATATTTGAAGTAACACAATGTTTTAAAAAAAAAAGTAGGATGAGCTGTTTCTTTCATGACTAAGTGTCTAATTGCTCTTTCGTGTCACTGCAGACTTTTGTCTCATCTGCAGCTCTCTTGCTCACTGCCGTCCCACTCGCTTTTTGTCTTTCTCTTGGCTTTTGTTTGGGCTATACGTTTCACATTGTCTCAGCTCGTGGAGCAGCTCCTCTGCCATTGGAGGCGGAAGAGGAGGACCGAGGGCGTGCGTGGGTCGTGCAGCGAGTCTTTCTGAAAGTCTGTGCAGACGGTGCGGACACTGGCTTCACTGGGAGGCTGCGGGAGGAAAATGTGGCAAGGATGTGCCCTCATGCAGTCAACTTGAGGTCAAAGCGGACTGGCTGATGATAAGCACATGACAAACTTGGCAGTAAAATGTTTCAAGTGCATATACATCCACGCAGATACACCCTCACTATTATACATACGCTTTCAACTTGTTGCACTTCAACCACCGCCTTTTTGTAGACGCCGACTAGCTTCTGGCATGACTCTGGCTGAATGTTTGACCACTCTTCTGGTCAGAACTGGTGGAGTTGAATGCTTCATTGAATGCTTCAATTGAATTGAGCACACTCCTCACGTTTTCAATTGGGTTGAGGTCGGAGCTTTAGGAAGGCCATCAAGCTTCATTTTGGCAGTTTTATCCTGTCAGAAACCACTTTGATGTGTTTGGGATCATTGTCCTGTTAGGACACCCAACTGTGTCCAGGTTTCAACCATCTAGCTGTTGATTTGATGTGAAGTTGAAGAATTTGAAGGTAGACCTCCTTCTTCATCATTCCATTCACTTTGTGCAATGAACTATGACCCCAGCATGACACTATCACCACCATGCTTGACAGCTGGCGTGTTCTTAGTTTTGAAAGCATCATCCTGACTCCTCCAAACATACTTCTTGCAACTGGCCAAAATGCTCAGTTTTTGTCTTGTCTGACATTAAAACATTTCTCCAAAAACATTTGAGCTGTCCATCAAACTTGAAGGTGTCCCCTTTTTGTATGAGGGGCTTCTTTCTTTGTTGGCCTCCTCTCAGTCCGTGGTGATGTAAAACAGGCTTCACTGTGGCTCCGAACATTGGTGTTCCAGCAGTTTCCAGTTCATTCAGGCCTTGACAGTTCCCGGCTTGTTCCTGAACAATTTCCTTTCACCTAAGCGGAACAGTTTGAATTTTCTTTCAGAGCTTGGCAAAATAGCAACATTTTCAAATAGCTTGTACTTACAGACAACTGTTCGGACTGATGATCTTGGAACTTGACATTGTTTAGAAATGGCTCAATAAGGCTTTCCATTCTTGTGTAAATCTACAATTCTCCGTCTTGGCTCTTCACTGACCTCCTTCGTCTTTTCCTTTGTATGCGGAGTGCTGCCAAACGTATTCTTTCTGTGCTGGCAAAGATCAACTACCAGCTGCAGTCAGTCATAATCACTAACAACAAGTTATTGGACCTCAGCCGTGAGAAGTTAAAGACATTTTAGATCCTTCAGAACTTCAAAAAAGATTTAGATGAGTGCATGTAGTTGAGCCGGTGTATAATTTTGACCTTGTGTAGAAAATCCTCAATAAAATAAAATCAAATTTGTGCACCCAATTGTTTTAAAAATCGCTAAAGTTGTATGTTGTATATTCATCCCACGCTGGGAAAGGAATGGTGCAAATAAATCATAAGAAGCCCCAAATTATTAGGACATTTATGCCCATGATGAGTGTATGCAAACCTCTGACTACACAGTAATTATTTACCTAAAAGAAAAAGATTTGTTACTGTTACTGAATAAATTCTGTCAATCCATTAAAACCCACTGAGTCCAGCTTGAATCCAGGGAGCAGAGCAAGCGGAAGCAAAAGTGTTTCATATTATCTGTTCGGAGTCATGTCCTCAGACGCGACCTGCGTAAAGGTGTTTAATAACGAGCGCCGACGCTCAGGTCCAAATGTTAGGTCACAAGGTTCCTGGGTAACTCGAAGACTTCATCAAATATTTAGCTGCCCTCCTTTTTTTTTGTGATCATGGAATGTAAACAAACATATTATCTGTGTGACTGACACACAATCTTTTGGCCCAGCACGCCGGTGAAAGCCTAGACGTCTCTGTCGTGTCAGAAGGAAAAGAGGATTAATTGTCACCTTAATTCCTGCAGGATTTGATCAGAGTTTTGCGAGTCCTCCACTCCACTTACACACAGTTTTCTTTCCAGTAAGCAACATGGGCTGGTTGTAATTAGTTTTGAGAGATAAATGTGACTGTGAAGGACAAATCTGCTTCAGTGCAGCTCTTTGCAGGTTGCATTCAGTTGCTGCTGTTTTTAGGCAACCCTCACTGCCGAAGAATGACCCACTTTTTAAAATTATTTGTCTGGTTTGTTTTTATGGTCTGCCCACTCAGCTAAGATAGAAGCACAATTCTTCTATGGCGATCATTTAAACTAATTAAACACCATATTTATTTGTTTTAATTGAGACGGACACCTGAAGGTAGATGGAAAACTCATTAACGGTGCACATGAATAATGGAAGAGGGCGTGTTGGTGTTGGTCTAGCTTGGCTTACATCTTCACTTGATGGAGCACTGCTGTAGCTCCCCGGGGTGTTGGAGGGCAGATGGAAACACAATGCAGAGGGGCGGGAGGAGGAAAAGGAGGCTGGCAGGGCAGCGAGCCAGCTTGTCTCAGGGCTGAGCAGTGAAAGTGAGGAGACAGCCCCGCTGAAAGGCCCGGCCAACAACGGCCTCATCAGGCAAAAATGGAAAAAGTTTAGCCAGCCAGACTGCAAGCTGCAGGGATGCAGCCGTGACCACCAGCAGCCGTGGCAGGAAACACAACCTTTCTCATTGTGTTGGGTGGAAAAAAAAAAACTTCTGTATGCAATGTGATCAGGTGCTTTATTTTCCCATTCCCATTTTGATTTTTCTTACAAGCTACTCAGTCCTAGTAAAATTCAACTGTAATCATAGTAAAATGATTTCTGTCTGATTCCACTTCCTAGATTTAAAGTTGCAGCAACTAATAATAAACATTTGTTCAAAGCATAGCTCAAATGTTTTAACCTGGGGTTCTATGGAAAGGTTATGAGCAAATAATATCTTACCCGCTGCCGTACAAGTTTTATTCCCGCCCCTCCATGATACGAATATATTTTCCTGACTAAAAACTAAAAAACATACTTTGGATGATTATATTCAGGTGTGGATATTTGTTGAGCCACATACAAGTTCTAAAAAAGTTGGGACGCTGTGTAAAATGTAAATAAAAACATAACAGTCTAATAAAAGTTGTTCCACTTGCAGTTCTTCACAGACTGGTGAACCCATCTTTACGTCTGAGAGATTCAGCCTCTATAAAACACTCTTTTTCTCCACAGTGTTCCAGAATATGCCTACGGCTGCATGGAGAAGGTGACAATGATGCTGACTGCTTGTAGGTGGCTCTTAGTGCTCTGGTTAGTGCACCGAGTGTTGCACAGTCAGCCTGGTATCTCCTTCATAGATTCTACGCTCTGCCAGATCAAAACTGTGACCTAAACAGCAAATGTTTTTCATGCAAGATGGTTACAGGAATAAAAACAAATAGGCTGTATGTAATAATAATAAATTCCAGCTCTGCTATTAACTACTGCACGTCCTAATCAGCTACGCTTCCCTCCTCCGAGGTGTCAGGCAACGTATGGAAGTGAAAATTAATAATCACAGGTCTTAAAGTGTGATCTTCTGCACATCCTCTACATATGCCTTATTACGAGGAACACGATGTGATCCTGCATTTTTAGAATAAAATCTAATAGTTGTTGGTAAATCATCTGTCACGTTAGCATTTTTACAGCGTAAAAGAAGACTTTACAATAAAGTGTAACCTGGATGGGAAGACATTACATTAAAAATTCCAAAAGTTAAAAGCAAATTTATTTTAGGGGGCTGAGGGGATGAGCACAAATAGTCTTGTGCTTCAATGTGAAGTCATCTATCATCACGTCTTTCCTTCATTAACAGGACTTTTAACTGGATGCAAACATAATAAAACCATTATAAAACCATAATAAAGTCATTCATCTAAACAGAAGCATCCTTATTTCAGCTTCATCTTTTTAGGTATAACATAAACAGAAGCCCTTTCATTCTGCCATTTTGTATCTATTCAGAAAGGGAGAAAGGGCTGCCGTGCGTTGTTCGTCACCTGTGGATTAACTCATTTCAAACTGAGAGGAGGGCAGTGGGTGCAAACTCAGTAAATGCGTTTGGCAGAAACGAGATTCGGGACGGCGTTTGTTCTGTTGTGACACCGGCGCCGCTACGGCATGTAACCTGGGCAGAAACAATGCATTCAGAGCGGCTGCTGATTTATCCTGAGAGAGACGGCAAAACACTCATTCTGCATCCACCATGAGTAAGAAGACTAACCAGTCACAGTTAGGCATTAAATTAGAATCAGATTCATCTTTACTGCTCCTGTTTTGTGATGAGTGTGATTTAACATTTTTGAGAAAACAATTCATATGTTTTTATGAGCGGGTGGCACAGTGGAGTAGTGGTTAGAGCTGTTGCCTCCCAGCAAGATGGTTGCAGGATCGTTTCCCTGGCCTGGGGCCTTTCTGGGTGGACTTTGCATGTTCTCCCTGTGCACACGTGGGTTTACTCCAGGTACTTCTGTTTCCTCCCACAGACGAAAACATGCATGTTAGGTTAATTGATGACTCTAAAATTGTCCCTAGGTGTGAATGATTGTTTGTCTTGTTAGTCTCTATGTGGCCCTGTGATGGACTTGCGACCTGTCCAGGGTGTCCCCCGCCTCTCGTACAGTGACTGCTGGGGATAGGCACCAGTTTTATGATTTTTCCTGATGAATAAAAAAATAAAAATAAAAAAAGGCATTTCATCCTTGAAGGAATATTGCCTGTCGCCTTCCTTTCGTGTCAGAGTTTTAAACTCAAAACGTCTAATGTTGAGAAATGATGTTATGAATTTCAGCCACTTTGGTCCAATGCACGATTTGTTCGAGCTCGAAGTACGTTAGGAATGGCTCTCTGCTGCTACCACACAATATTTTAGTTCAACATTTGTAAATCTGACCAAGTCATGACCCTTTTAATTTTTTTCTAAAGCTGATTAGCTGTGGTGGACATCTTGAAACTATTCAGCTGTAGATGTTCATCCAATGATTATTCTCTGAGAAAATCATCAAAACGTCACAGGTTCATGAAATGTTTTGCAAACAGACAGACAATAATTATTTAAATTGTAATAGTCTATGAATGTTTGCAAGTACAAAGAGCGGCAACAGCTAGTTGTAGCACTTTCAGTGCAGCCTGGGGTACTTCCTGCAGGAATATTATAATATTTCTATCAGAGTGACCACATAAAGTGAAACTGACAGCAGTGTAAAAGTTTATAAAATAGTGTTCGCTTGGAAATGTTTTGAGTCTGAAGTTGTTTTAAGATGATGGCAATCCAATTTGGTTCTGGTCCCAGTCAGACTTGAACCCACAGACCTCCAATGAAACAAAACAAATATTTAAACTGTGATGTCAGCGACTGCAGTTCAGATAATGTATATGATGAGACAGACGAGCAACAGTCCTTCAGAAAACCTGAAGCTCCTCGCTGAATGAGTTTCATTTTATTGTGAGTCTGATTGGCTGGCTGAATTTCTTTAAGAAGGTGTTTGGAATGGATGTGTGTCTTTGTGGTGATCCCTCCTGTCGCTTCACATCACTCTTCAGACTCCCTCTTGGCTGTTTCAAAACGAGTGTCCAATTCAAGGTCAGTGCTGAGTGAACAGCAGGAAGAGGCTGTTTGTGACCAATAAATGACTTAAACACCCTTAAACCTGCTATTAACAACATGATATAAAAACTTGCGGTGTTGCTTTTGTCCAAAAATCTTTATTGCTCATTATTACTACTTAGCTTCAGAAAGCTAAACCCATTTATGGTTTTACCTAGCTATGTTAGTCAGAAATAGGAAAGGGTGCGACCTGCGTTTATCTGATCGAAGTGTCTCAGATTATTACTACCAGATTGACAAATCCAGCCAGTTCATGCAGGTTGTACGGATGCCAGGCTGTTCTAGATACTAAAAATACCAGTGGCTGCAGTTAATTAGTGAAGTAATAAGATTAGATAACTCGATTTGAGAGAAACAGACAGGAGCTACAATGAAACAGGACTGATCCTGCTTGGCAGCTGAGAGTTTAATCACAGATCAGAACACAGCATCAATGGATTTTTTTTTTATTCATTCAGCAGAGAAAACTTATAGTTTCTAATGAATCACAGCAAATATTACAATGTAACAAAACTAAGCCCATGCATTTGTAAAGTAAGCTGTGATTGTATTTATTTTTGGGTCATAGACATATTTACACTATCTTATAGATGATTTAAACAGCTGAAGGATGTTTAGGTATTTTGTTACAGGCTACCTGTCACAAGTATTGCTCTATATAAGCTGCACTGCGAAATCATGTACAAGGTTTGACCAAAATGGCTACAACGCTGTCATTCCTCAGCATAAAATGATCTTAGTTGAAAACTTTGGTAAGAAAGGAGGCGAGCGATATGCATTCCTTTAGAATAAATTAAAAATCTGAATTTATGATAATAAAATCAGCTAACAGATGTAGCATTAAATCTCAGGGTGTCTTCTCTTGAGTCTTTAAAGCTCTATGAACTTTATTTTCCATCTCAGACTCTGTGATGAGACAGCAGAGAGCCTCCTGAGTGAGCCCTCATGTCAACATTAGGCTAAAACCCACAGGATCGTGAAAGAAGAGGTGCAAATGGTGCAGTCAGCACTCTTCTCTGTTACACTGATGGAGAGAGGCTCTTCTTAACCTGAAAACACACACATCAGTTAGATTAGGAGCAGAGGACACCCCCTGAGGTTTTATCTCACCTGTAATTTCATCTCATCCCTATGAAACAATGTCCCTTCTTTCAAATACAACTCCGCTGTGATCTGGTAGCAGCTGCATGGATTACTGGGGAGAGGTCATTTCTCCAATCTTGCCTTGTTTCTGGGTTTTTTTTTTTTTTTTTGTTTTTTCTTTTTCCACTACAATCTGAGTCCACAAGTGACTTCATGTCATTTGTGTCCTTCACTTAGTGAACTTTGCTTGGGGTTTGGTTTCTACTGATCTGTGGCACCATCGGAACATGTTTCAAGAATCCTGCTGCTTTAAAAGTATTCAGTATGTTTCATTAAGGCTAAAACAGGAAAAGACAGGAAGAACCCACATGTTAATGCTTCATGCTCTCATTTCAGGGGGACTTTATTTTTGGCTAGTTACCCACACACAAAAGCTTAAAGAGAAAGTACTTTTATTTTTTGAAGTGGGTGTCTGTAGAAAGTCTTGAATATCTTACCTGCTGTAGATAGCTCTTTATACAACCTCAGTTTGGAGAAATCTGACCAGACTGACGAGCTGAACGGCCAAAGTGGACTGCTGCCATCTTGAATCGATTCCAATTACAAACCTTTAATAATAAAGCTATTTTACAAACCTTTACATTGTTGTTACTTTCATCTTATAGCTACTTCAGCAGAAATATTAAAATATTCCAGCCAGAATTGACCTCAGGCTAAACCAGAGGTGCTCCTGCTCCCTGCTGCTGAATTCTGTGTAAATAAACAAAGTAACACAAAACTGACTGCACGGTACATTTAAAAAATATTGTTTGCATGAACTGTTATAAAATCGTAGTGATTGAAGACGGCTTTAGACTGTAGCAAATCTTGGCTCCACACAGACTAGCTGTTAGCTCGTCAAAACAGTCAGAATGAAACTATTTCCAAACAGGTTGTTCAAACAGCTGTCTGCAACAAGTAAGATAATAATAGTTTACAGTTTTTTTCAGTTTTAAACATATCATAAATATCAAAGTTTATTATGATTTCATGCATAAAAATGGCTAAAAGACCATTTCTTTCTAAACACCCCCATGTAGTAATACCTTTGAACTGGTATCTATATATTCTTTCAATCCTAAACACTGCATTTCAAAACCGTCATGGAAAATAATCTTGAAACGAACACATTTAAACATGTCAGGACAGAACTGCAGCATCTTAGCAGACTGGAAATTGAGTGATAATCTTTCAGCTAGTGGAAACGACCCACTAATTACTGTAATTGGCTGGCGAGGAAGCGGGTGTGGTGGGGTGGAAGAGCCACGGTGGCAGCCTGATCACTGGCCTCTGACTGTCCGCCTCGGCTGCTTTATCGCCTCCGAGCACACTATCCCCCTGGATTGTGTTTCAGCGGACATCTGACCCTTTACATCTGAACCCCCCCCCAATAACCCCACAGTGAGGGGTTCTGAGTTTCTGTGTGGGAGGAAGGATGAAGGGTTTTCATTCAAAGCTTTATTCTTGGAAGTGTTGGTTATTAATCTCAGGGAGGCATAAAATGTTGAAGATGGTATTTTAGAAATAACTAAATTTACTTTGTTAGCACCAAAGGATTGATTGTAGGATTTGAAAACAAAAGGTGCCACAGGTAATTTAATGTAAAACCTGACCACAGCTGGTCACATGCCTCACGTTCACTTGATAAACCCTGTTTCCGTAAAAGCAAGCATCCTGTTCCTGTTAGATCTGTTTCTCCACTGGTGCCTCTAACATGTGTTTCTTGACGTGACACAGATGACAGTCAGGGCATTTCTGAAAGAGGCAGGGGCATCAAAGGAAACGTGACAGTATATGGTGCTGTCAGTGTCTTTTAGCGTCAGAGAATATACAGTGAGACTCCAAGGCAGGAAACCAACAGTGAGGTGACACTCTCTGGACGTGCAGCCTTTTCCTAACACTCACTGCAGACTCTCTGCTGGTCATTTATCATGTTGCAAATATCCTATGCTACTTCAAAACATTGACCCTTTCTTGTAGTTCAGCTTCACAATGAGCGGACTACATTTGCAATACGTAAAAGAGAACAAAACAGCATTTTTAAATTCTTAAAACCTTGATTTGTGGATTTATATGACTAATAAAATACTTGCTTCATCTTGTTTTTTCTACATTTTTCAGTTATCTCTTTGAATTGTCCAGTTTAGGTGTTAATTTAACACATTCAGCTGCAGTTTACATGTGTTTAGCAGACAGAGAGAAATTAAATGAAGTGAATTAAGAGATTTTTTAGTGGCTAAAAGCTTTTGTTGCTTTGCGTCCTGATATCTTGAGGCTTCTACTTGCAAATAGTTTGGGAACTTTTACACCTCTGTGGCTGTTTGAAAGTGACACTCATGGTGTGATTAAGTCATCCTGAATTTAGTGATCCCTTAAGTTTCCTCATAGGTCAGGTTCTCACTTATCTACGCAAACAAAACACTGCAGCTACTAAATATAAGAGATATATTTTTTAAAAGTTGCTTTTATTTTAGTCTTGTTAGTTTTTATCGACTATCAAGCAATGACCGAGCTGTTGACCAGGTTTGCTTAGCAGGGTCAAATTCATGTAAATTTCTCCCCACTTCCTTCCCTGTCTTTTGGAATCTGAAAGAAGACGTCACTTTGTGTTTGTTCACGTCCTTTCCCACAGGAATGACAAAGTGCTCAGCGCTTTTATAAATGTCAGCACTGCTGAGCATGCGACTGACTGTCTGGCAAAAAGTAACTCAAACACTGTTACAGAAGTGTGAGTCCCAAAGTACAAAAAAATACTTCGTATTTTGCAGGGTCATTGTGATGTTCTGTTTTCTTTACTATTGAATCAAAGCTGGATTGGGTGGTAAAAATGTACATTTCTGAATCAGTTAGTCTTCATTTTCTACAGAATACACATATAAAAAGAGAGAGAGAAACAGAAAGGCTTTATCTGATGTTGGGGAACCAGGACATTCTGATGAAAAATGGGCTACTGGAACAAGACACTCTTGGACAAGGGCAGAGGATATCGTATTGTTTGAATGCTACCATACAAGCAAAGGGGCTACAGTATATGCAAAATATGTGGAAGCTATCAAGACTTTGAAACACATCATCCATATTGACAAAGAAACAATGTCAGAGTGGAATTTGAGACCGCAAGAAAAGATTGATGATGTATAACACGGATAATGGGAAGGACTCTAGGTCCGAGAGGCTACATCCTCCTTATCATTCAGAAGAGGTACCAAACTGCATTGACCAGCCCTGCTGAACTGAATATGAGCTGACCTGAGACTGAACATAAGGATTAAGTTATGGTCTATGTCCCTTTGCTGAGGGTAAATGAAGAACTGAAATTCTGCCAAATGTGAATGCAGCACTACATATATACCGGTACCATCACAGAAACTACAGCATCTGTGATCCAAGAGATGAGTGGCTATAGGATGAGGACCACAAAGCATAAGAAGCAGTCATACAGTCCTGAAGGAGTTAATTCTACCCAACCACCAGTCAGTCACCTGCCTCTGTACAAAACGGAAGCTCTTGTAAGGTATAGTGGTCAAGATAAATAAGCCCCTGAGCAGGCAATTAGCAACACCAAAGGAAACATGCACCAGGTGATCAACTACCAAATGACTAATTAGAAAAAAATGAATTGTATTACTTAAAATGTGTATTTAGTGTGTAATTTCTGATTTAAAAAGATGTCACATGGCATGTTACAACAATGCCACAAAGTTGTGGATGCCTTGCAACAGCGAGGTTAAATGTGAAGTGCAGCCAGTGTTGCTCTGGAATTTCTTATGATAATGTAACGTGTAATATTCCAGCAACATAATTAGTTTTGAAAATACCGTAACAGCACGCCTATGAATCTGTTTTGGTATGGATGATTTGATTTCACACATAAATCACATCTGAACCCTACAAAAATACTGTACAGAGTAAATTAGAGTGTGTGAAGTTACAGGAGATCTAGAATAAATATCAATTTTATTAGTTTTTGACTTTTTGGTGCGTTGCTTGTTCATCATCATAATCATTGCAATATGACAATTTACAATTTAATTTCTGTTACCCTTCATTGTTGCCAAACGATAGTATGATTAAGGCAAACACTTAGATTAATCTTTTATGTGCTTTACAACAGGTCCAACCCCCACAACTCTGAAGACAAATCATCCAAAAGTAAGAACTGAATAATAAGGTACTAAAATACATTAGCAGGCACTGGTGTGCTTTCATTTGCATGGCGCGTGTGTACTTAAAATGACTGCTTTAAACCGATGCCTACTCAGGTTTGCCAAACATTATGTGATTCCCACAAATAAAAATAAGGACCGGCTCCAATAAGCTCACACAGTCTCATTCTATTTTTCACTTCTCACCCACACGCCCACAATGAGAGCTGTTAAAAAGGGACACCAGCACAGAAAGCTTAATTTTGCAGAGACAAATTAAATCAGACTGGTCTCAGGTCAGTGACACCAAATTGCTTACAGTTACACACAGCTGAGAAGCTATCACTTCACCAGACAAATGATTTTGCTGAGCCTGACCCTAAATTTTAACCATAGGTACTACTTGTAGTTACCGTTAACTCTGTCCTTGTTTAAAAAAATGTTAATTTTGAAATACTGATTTACTGCAGCACTGCTTATTCATTCATTCCACTCTCGCTGTTGACATGCACAAGACACAAATGAATATAGGGTGCTCCTAAAACCCATTTTCTGTATGCCAGAACTTGTTGCTGCACCTTGAGAGCAGTCTCAAGTACATGTTGAACAGGTGTGGGCTATCCATGGTCATCTTAGTGCTGTTGTTGCTTCTTTGCTGTTGCTTTACCATGAAAAAGACAGAGGTCTTAAAGGACAAAGAGACATTTTTTTGTGGTGAAGTGAAACAAAGTGTTATATATAGGTTTTGCACTGCAGGGATTTTGGCGTTTTTTCTCCCGTGCTTCATTTTCCATGCTTCATCCTCTTTGTAATGAAACCAGTTGCTTTTAACCCATATTGGCTCCTGCCAACTCTTGACCTATCAGTGTTTGACGAACGCACGGCATCATCTCTAAAGGATCTACTTTGTTAAGTAGGTAAGTTGAGTAGTTGCTCACTTCATCCCATATTCCACTCCCTCTCCCTTGGGTGTGTGCCAGTGGTTTCTTCTTCGTCCTACCATGGCAACTGCCGAGCACAGAGCCGGGAGAAAGTAGGTCTGCCGTGTCGCCCGTGCAACCAAGACAGCTTGAAATGGAGTCAAAAAGAGCTCCTAAAAGGCTCAATCAATCATGAAGGCTAAAACAGAAGGTTGCTGAATGGTTAAACTTTGTTTTTGCAACTAATGTGACACATGATGTACCGTAAGTAAGTGGCAGATGTTACTTCACGTTGTGGTTATAAATTGTATTGATATTTAACCACTATTTATATGTGAGGTTAGTGCTGAATTTGCCCAAGTTTGGTGAAACAGTTCAATAAAAAGTGGCTGCTCTCAGTCTTTAACTACACTTTAAAAAAGAACGTTTTTCAGCTCAGGCATTAAGGTGAGGATGATGTAGGGTTTAGCGCTGTGATGGACAACTGACAGTATAACTTTTCAGTTGCAAAACTTGCTTCCTCCATTTAACAGACTGAATTCAAGTAACAAAATAAAGAGTTACATGGATCTTAAATGTTTGACATCATGCAGTTATGAAGATATATAGGCGAATTTAAGAATAAAAATAAAAAACAACTTTCACTACATGTCATGCCAAGAATGGCTACAAATCAGAAAAGCCTTCAACCCCTTACAGTTAGGTTCAGAAACACAAAACATATTTGTTTTCATTCTGTTTGTCCCCTTTTGCATTTTGATGGACTACAATAAGTATGCTCACGTTGATTTAAATCCAACAATTTATCACTCTGTGCTGGATGAGATTATCATCGACTATCATCGAAACCCTATATCAAGACTGAATACAGTGAGCCAATCAGGCACCTACAACTATCTGCCTGTTAGGGTATTTCTAACAAGCTAACAAAAACTGATTTTGGACCAAAGGAGTCTCTTAGGGTTATAAAGACTGTTATTCTCATGATGAAGTGGTTATGAGGGCCAACGCGTTTGCTTTCGCACTGCCATGGGAACTTGGACTGTAAGCAGCTGTTCTTTGGTCTGAAAGTGCCATAAGTCGATTGATTATAGGACTGTGAATCTGAACTTGATGTCTAAATTTTAACTGATATATTTTATTGAATTTGGACCATGGTATATTTATTGTCTCTAACAACAGGTATATATACTTTTTTTATTCCTAAAAATGGAGCCATCAACAAAAAAACAAGGTGCATAAAAATACATGCATGATTGGGCGGGATATTACCTGTTTGAAATGAAATCCAGTCATAATTATTCATCCATAACACATTTTCAAAGACTACATCCCTCATCAATGAGATTAAAGTTTGAGTTCATTAAACTAATACCTCTTCCTTTTTGTTTTTCATTAAGATGTGAGAGGTCCATAACATGACGATATAAACAGATTTCAGAACCAAAAGCATTAGCAGCACTTTGAACACAACAACACATACATTATAGTGTACAGTTGACATAAATGGCTGTTAAACCACCCTCATGCTTACAGTAACAATCCCAAAAAGTTGCTGAACATCATTCCCTTTCCCAACTATCCCTTTAAATCCAGCATCTCTCGAGGGAACAATGACAGTAATGTTCGGCCTTTGGAGCCGCTGAGCGGATCCATTGAGTGGGATCGGATACCGTGAATTAGAGTAAAGCCTCAGTGGAGAATACAGCTGACACAACGACACTGCTGTGGCCTTACTGTTAGCCACCTCATGGAACTCCAGGACCTAACATGACAAGCTTCAGCACTTTGGATGACCGATACTACCACACTCATCTTCATAGTAACACATCAAACACAATACTGTATGTTTGTGACTTGATTTAATCTATAAAAACTACACACTACACCTTTCATCCAGGTATTTACTAAATCATATTCTACAATTTTATAAGTTAATGTCTAACTTTTGAGACAAAGATCGTTTTTGGTCAATTACTTCTAATGAAAAGTTAAAAAAGAACTGAGAGCTCCAGACCAATTTGCATTTGTACAATTGTCTGACAGCACATTTCTGCTAATTGTAATGCATTTGCAAACCACAATATTTTTTATTAAAAGCATACAATTGCCTATATCTGTATGTGTTTGTTAGTTTGTCTGCCATGTCTGTTAGCAAAATACAGTATCTCATGAACTAGAGGATGGATTTTTATGAAACTCTCAGGGATTAATCATTGCATGTACATCTACAACCAATTAACTTTTGGAGTTAATCCAATTTAAGATGGCTGCTACACATCATTGACTTTGGCAAACACAAAAATGACTATACCCCTGTCACTTTCACTTTGGCCTAGTTTCATTTATGTCATTAAACATTGTATGTCTTTTAATGTTTTTGGAATTTTTTAGACATTTTCAAGGCTGATCCTTTTGGTGAGAAGTCCCCATAGCTCATTTTAGACATTTTTTATTAAAGTCTTTGTGGTAAATGGTAAGTTTTCCATCTCGTCTCAGTGTAAATTCTGCAGAAGAGCACCAGCTTTATTCACACAGCTTGAGACAATATGAAGATGTGGAACTTGGGGGACGGCAGAGTGCAGTTTACACAACATCAGTGTTTATGTTTGAGTTTAATATCATCCTAATATGACAGGAAATTAGCTGCTGCCTCCATAGCAGCAGCTTTTAAGGTTTCAGTGATAAAACAGTAGGTGTGATCATTATGTAATAACAGTATACAGTCCTGGGATGGCTTCTGTATTTCAGCTCTCATGTAAAGCAGGGCCTATTAACTCAGTGGTATGAATTGTTCTGTACTCCAGAAGCCCCCAGGATGAAAGGGCAAGTGGTATTTCACCATATGCTTGCACAAAACTGCCATATGCAACACTGGTTAATTCATTTTTCCAAGGCCACAGGCCTGTTTTTCAAGCTTCTCAATATGTCAGTCACAACAACACACACAGAAATTACTGTATGAAACTTCATAATTGATATGTCTGACTTCCAAAAGCGTTTTGCCATTTGGTATAAATCTGCCATCTCTTGTGTCTATTCTAGTGACAGTACAGATGAGTGTGCGTAGGTGTGAAAGTGACTGCGCCTGAGTGTGTGAAAGAGCATATGGGGAGTAAAGATAGATCTTTATGCAGAGTGTGTCTGTGAGAAAGAGGAAAAAGCACAGAGAGTAAGTGAGAAATCAAGGAGACCGTATTAGTGATGCATGGGGTTCACAGGGGCTGTGATGCAACTGAGAAACAGGGTCAGCTGCTGGTAAATTTAGGGTAAAATTAGGGCTTTGCTGGTCTCGGCTGCGTGGAACTGACAGATGGAGGATAGTTCCCGGGGAGACAGACCTACTACAAATAGCTGTGTGTGCACACTTTCTCCTGCGTGGACATACATGCAACCATGAAAGAAGCTTTAAAAAAAAGATCTGTTTTAACACAGATGTACACCCACCCACGCAGGCAAGTCTGAAAACAGGCACATGGACACATTTTACTGCTGAAGTCTTGCAGAAACAGACAGAGGCTTTAATTAACCTTCGTCTTATGCAACGATGAAGGGGACAAGAGCGCAAAGGATTTCTTTGTCCTTCTTGTCCCTTTGCTACGTGACACCTCATAATCTTATTGTTTATCCAAGTTTAGTGGATAAACTTGGATAAACAATTTAGCGATCTGTTCCATTTGAACTCTGAGGCATCTACAGAAAATGTCTGAGCACACTGCAGCTTCATAGGTCTAATAGAGTCACTACTGACCCCTAAGCTTGTTGCGTTCTGACATTTAAAAGAAGCTAGTTTGCTAGAAATGTTGATAATTTGAGGCTAATAAATGGTTGTTTACCCTGAGTTTTATTTAGTAGAAAAGGTGGACAAGAATTTATTCAGTATGATGTTTACTGTACAACAAAAAATTACACAAAGAAGCAGCAAAGCCAGCGTGCCTGAAGCAGAGAGGCTTAATTTGTGAGAGGCAATGAATGACAATATCTGTTGTAATGACTTTTCCAATAGAGTGTCTCATGCAAAAGAGTACTATAAGATGAGTCCCCACTTGTTAGAAAGTATGACATAATTTTACACCAAAATGATGCAATGATATGACAAAGATGTTCTCACTATAATGCAACAGCCCAACTTGGTTTGTTCATAATGACCAAACAAAAAGCAGCTCCTTCACATCCGTTTCTGCTTTCAGACTTCATGTAGAAGCAGCTGTATAACAACAACCTTGATGTAAACATTTAGCTATGGGACTACAACTATCAGCAACTTGGAGGGAAATTAACTTTCATTTGTTCTGCCTCTGTACCTTACAAACATAACAAATCCAAGTTCAGGCTCCAAGATTTTTAGTGGCATCAGCTTATTTCTTTTTTTGCAATTGCAAGTTCTTAAATGGGTCCACAATACACAAGTGACCTGAAGCTGAGGGTTAAACGGCACACGATTTTCTTGTCAGATTCAGCTGTGACATGTCTGATTGCACCAATCAGCCACATCATTGTGATCACTGAAAATTCAAGTGAAAAACAGATTATCTGGGTACAATGGCACCTGCAGCAAGAGCTTTATATTTGGCAGAAAGTAAAAATTCTGCCCTTTGTGTTGGTGTATTGGAAGCCCAAAGAAAAAAGGGGGCAAGGGGGCAAGCATAAGAATTTGAGTGATTTTGACAATGACCGAACTGTCATAGCAACTCATGAGATGATCCTTTTCGCAAAAGGTCAAGACTTGTCAAACCTGGTCCAAGTGAGGAAAACCAGTGGAAGACCCTGGTGTGACCACTTTGAAATGTCAGAAAGCTTTTTGTTAAAATACTGTTGAATCACTGTAATGGAGCTCACTATTACTGTGTTTTCCAGTAATTATTACCTGAACAGGTTAAATCTTATGAATACAAGGAAGGAAAAGAGTTGACTGGCTGGTAAATTAGCTCCATTTATGCAGTGTTTTATTAGTTTAGCAGTAAGCTTAACCTACATACTTGCCAGTTTTTACCTATTTTGCATCCAAGGGTTTGAGAACAAAAACAGATGATACTGGAAATGTCCTTTTAAAATTTGAATCCCAGTACTTTCTTTAGAAACCATAAAAGGTACCTCAGTTATTGGCACAAAATGGGTTTTTTTGTTTGTTTTTTTTCGTTGTTGTTGTTTTATTTTATTGAATAAATCTTTTCAGTTAAAGGTTTTGTGCCACTTGTTATTGTGTAGCTAGGAGGACTCTATATTGAAAACACAGAGAAAAAGAACTAAGTGCAAAGAAAAATACTTTTATATGGAACAGAAGTGCTGACGAGGCAGCAAAAATGAGTATAAACAGAGACAGGCAGGAGCACATGGAACAAGGCACATAAACAAATAATACAAAACTAAAGGTGGGAGCACAAGGGTGACAACAGGGAACCAGGAAGCAGCTGGGCAGGTAAACAGGGTGAGAAGAGACTGAGGAGTATACACTGACTACTGGGAGGAGTGATTACCAAATGTGAACAGCTGACTGGCACGACTAATGAGCACAATAACAAAAACACAAGAAAACGAAACCTTCAAAAACAATCATAAAACCCCAAGATCGTGACACAGCTTTTTTATTCATACTGGTAAAATTTAGAAGTGATAAAAGCTTGGATTAGTAAAAAATGTTTATAATAATATCCATATCGCCACACTTTTCAGTGTACAGAAGGGTGAAAACAATGAATGCATTAACTCACTGAAAACTGAGTCGTGAAAGTCAATAAGTGCAAATATTTCCACACAGATGAACTGTGGAGTACTATAATGTGAATAAAATCCAGTCATACTGATAAATCTATTTAATATGTATAAAAGCAGCAGAGACTAATGTCCACATTTAGATTTATGGGGGGAAAAAATGGTAAATAGAAATTTCTGGTAGATTTCATACAATTTCCATCTGCAATGTCTGAGTATTTGTGAGATGTAAAAGGAAAGCAGAAGAGCAGGTGTTTATTAAATGACTGATAATGTCAGACTTCCACCAAGGACAATTTGCCGTCTATTACCAAGAGAAAAAGATTATAGTAGAGCCACGGTGCACAAACCTTCATTACAACAATGATTGCACCTTTGAGAGTTGTGTTGCCAGACTACAGACGTTTAAAATGAACACGAGGAGTCAACTATCAACTTATGTGCTTATGTGTTGCTCATTGTAAGAAATTCACCTGCAAGACATCTACCCTCCGGAGTCCTGCAATGAAAATAAGTCACAGAAAGATTAAATTAATAGGAGAGTGAAGGTACTCGTGTGCCAAAACCTTTTCGGGCATTAAATGTCAATAAAATGAACAGGAGGTGTTGGCTGAAATAAAATAAAAAAAGTTTTTATCACCATTATCAAATGATTAAATGAGAGAATATCTACTGAAAGAGCATAAAACCATTCCTCCAAAAAAGTCCTGTAAGGCTGTTTTGAAGGCACGTGTTGGCCCAACCATTGAAGAAAACCTCCCTTTGTTATCTTTTTCTTTTCATTTTGTCACTCGTCTTTTCACTAGGTGCTTGAGAAGTTTCAAGTTTCCACGTCGGGCACAGAGCCAACGACCAGTTTCATATTACAAATCGCTGTAATATAAATCCTCCTCGTATGCGCACAACTTACCCTCAAAGTTCAGCTCAGAATAGAAAAATAAATCATTTCAGAGGCAACACTGACCAAAACAGTTTACTAGAATAAACTTTGAGATAAACAGTACAATATGCTCAGCTGAAATTTAATAAAAGATGCAAAAAGTCTGATATATGAAGGAAGTTAAATAGATTACAAGGATGCCAAAGCTGCTCCGAAGTCGAGTAATTGAGTAATTAAACTTTTAGAGGTCAAGGTCAGCAGAGGAGGACACTGGATCCTGAGCCGATTAATTTCTCACCCCCCGGGTATCAGTGTGAAGTCAGACAGGAGCTTTTCTCCACGTGCTGCAGACACGGTAAACCACAGACACTCGGCTGCCACCCCCTGCATGTCACAGCGCTGCAGATTAAATAAGGAAAACTCTTGTGGAAAATGAGGGGTCAAAGCTCAGGAATATTATATTTAAAGTCTACGTAAAACTACTTGACCTTTTGGATATTTATCCAACGATTTGAATACTCTGAGTCCTGAGTGAGCTGAATGATTCTGGTGTCTGAAAGACAACAAGCAAACAAACAAACAAAAAAACAAAACAGAACTGCTGTATATGTTCACTAATGCTCACAATCACCACAAACCTACAGTCTATGTTAGCCTATTATGAAGACAAGAAAAGTCTTTAGGGTCTACAATCGGTCATTAGCTAAAAAAACAATAAAAGCTTTAAAAATGCAATATGAAACAAAGAACAAATCATGGAATAAAAAGTCATACCATATGGATCAATAAGACACAGTTAAGTAAAACCAGTGTATGCTGCAGCTTTCATTGAATAGCTATTTGTCTTCATGTAATGGTACTATAAATTAGTTTTTAATGGTAATATATGAATAAATAAGCAACTAATGACCTGACAAATAAAGATTGAGGTTAAGTAATGGGGATTTGTGTTTAAGCTGACATTTTTGACAGGCGACCTCAGAATGGTAGCTGTGGTTGGGTGCAGATTAATGAATTATTCATTTTGTAATAATCTCTGGTATTCTCATATACGGGTTTAAATACTCAAAATATTTAGATTTAAACCAAATTATAAAACAGAATGCATAGACAATGAAGGGGTAATCCTTGAATTTAAGGTAGACTAGCGTTAACAAAAGTAGTTAAAATGAGTCTACGTCATTGTGAACTCAAAATAGCACCTGCCACCCACAGCGAGGGGTGGAGAAAGATTGATGTTAAGCACAGGTGTAGAAAAAGCATTAATGCTCTCCGTCTCCTCGCGGAGCCACAGCTCTGCTGACTGGGACAGTGTAGGTGTTGTGCCATTACTGTTGTGCTGTTTTCTTAGACACATTTATTCTTTTTCAGCCCAAATCTGCCAGGAATCTGTCTAAAGCCGAACTGTGGGTTTCGCTCACGAATATGGAGGGATTATGTAGTGCTGGATATATTGGCAATACATATACATTTTGAAGGTTAACTTTTTATCAGCCTTAAAATGACATGACCTTTCCTGGATGACCCTGACCAGTTCTGCTCTCTGCAGTAATCTCTGCTGTTCTGTGTTATGATTTGTTTATATTATTTAGAGTCCCATGTTTGAACCAGAGAGAAAATCATTTAGAAAGGATGGTAAATTATACAGTCTCATGCAAGTAGAAGCATCAGAATAGTAATGTGTTCACCAAAGCTACACTTAATTTGTAATTCAAAGTTGGAATTTCTAAGTTGGAAAGTCTGAGTTTTCTCCCCAATCCTGACCTTAAAATTCAATATGGCTGCCATGTGCATTAAAAGTGTTGATAGCAGCACCAAAAAATAGCTTATTTGAACTTCTGTCAGTTTGTATCCCATTAACTCAACCACACACATACAGTGTCTATTTGTGAACATGCTGCTCCAGTGTTTAAATATATAAAATCCAGATAAATTCATTGTTATTGCCTTGTTTTGCTAATATCTGTTAGCCTGGACATTGAGCTCAAATTCCACTGGTTTTCTGACTTACAACCTGAACACAGTTAAGTTTGATGTGATGGGGTTTAGAAAAGTGGCTCCTCTGATCTTTCTTGCACTAAAAGTATGCCAGGCTGCCTGACAAATGTTTGTTATGGTACTTTTAATTTTGTAAATGTTAAGTTTTGTGACATATGTGTGACTATCACGACGTGTTCACGTTATGTATGTTGTGTGTTTACTGGCGTCAAAGGTGGGAAAGTTACAGCATACTATGGCGTAAGAATGGCACAATGCTACGCGCCACAACCGTCACATTGTTTTTGTCACTCGTTTCATTCTAACGTATGACAATGATGCGGAGTATCTGTGGCGTTCACCAGCATTTTCTTGTCACATTTCTTCGGCGAGCCTGTGGTAATGTCTGAATGTCAGACTTCTGTCAGCACCTAATTACAGTCTCACCCACCATCTTCTGGATTTTCTTCTTGGTGGAGCTCTCTTTTGCTCTACTCTGGCAGATCTCTGTCTGACGGTTTGTCTTCTTGTGTCCTTATCTTCAAGTAAAGTCCAAACCAAACCCACAACAGCAAGTTGTACATCCGTTTCTTCCAGCTTCATGATTGTGGAATGAATGACAATTAGATAATGGTGGCTTAAATTAAGGTCACATCATGTGACCAGAATCAGTACACAACCGTTCCCACAAAATGCCATGCAGACATTGTTGGTAGTTTTACAAAACTATGTATAATCCAACAAAACAATATGTACTTAGCAACTATCACATCATAAACAACATTATATTTATGCAGTACATGCCAAGAATGCAACCTTATATGCTACTGACACACAGCTCTAACAAGACAAACAAGAAAGACAAGCAACGGCAACGACTGCTACACATAAAAGTACCACAAGAATGCCCCAACACTGTGGCATTGCAAACAGAGTGTTATATAGTGTAGCATAAATTTCTATATGTTATTGTTGGGTCACTGCTGCGTTTGTGCGATCTACACTATATATGTGACATTTCAAAGTGGCTACGTTTATTCCACGGCATATTTTGACATGATCAATAAATCTGTGGCAACCTGGAGATGCTAGAGTCTCAGGCACCTAAAAAGACCATGTTGTTACATTATTTTGTTACAGCTTTGTATCTCAATACATCATAGACAGATAGTGAGATGGGGCATTATTGACAACAATGATTTTTATTAAAATATATGAAATACATTTAATTAAAAATCTATTTATATCCAAATTAGAAAGAACTACAGATGACAAAGTCCTACAGATCCATAGCAAAAAGTAGCTACTTAGTATATATTCCCCTTTACTATGTCAAAAAACCTTTGGATCTTGATCATGATGGAGAGAGATTGAGCTGTCAGCAGCAATAAGTCAACAGAGCACCTGTACAGTGTCTGCCTTGGGCCAGAGCCGTTGCTAAAAAATGAAATGCCACAGTCACTATCACCAAAGAGATTATGAAGTTTATTCTTAGGGCCCTCCTGATTAATGCAAATCACACCTGGCCGCCCACAACTGGCAGGAGCAAAGTGATGGTACTGAGATCAAATCCCCTTTGTCTTCACTTTTTCTAAACAAGTCACATGTCACTCCCCTTTTAAGGTCATTCTTAGTCTTATCTACTTAAACTGTGACTTTTTTTATTCATCATGTTTTGATTTAAATCAGCTGTTTATTTTTTTGTTTTTCACAAAGAGTTTGGATTCAACAAGCAGCTAAATAAAAAGTGCAATGAATGGACATACAGTAGAAATGAGAGTCTACAACTATTCTGCAACTGCTGTGTTCTTCTTCTCCCTCTCTGTCTTCTCCCTTCTTTTCTGTCAGCTCCTTTTGGTCTGAAAATAGTGGAAAAAGTGTTATAACTGTAGCCATGGAAGCAGCAGTGAATCCCACTTAGCCGTGTCCCTTGGAGGCAAAGCCCTCTCATTTAGACACAGACATGCAAAGGATATTTGAGCAGCCACCTGTGATTATGTCGCAGTTACATAACAGCGTTTACAGTCTGAAAGTGTGAACCTTGTGATCTACTGTTCTGCAAGCTTGTTGCACTGTAAGACTTTACATTATGCGGAAAACCAGTATGGCACCTGTTGCCAACACAGACTGAGAGACGCCAGAGCAGGACTTTTTTCAGCTCCATTAGTTGACGCTGTCATCCAAGCACAATAGCCTGGTGATGATTGCACACAAGCGCTTGTAAATTCAGAACTCTGAAATCAGAGCCTGGTTGGGAAGAAGAAAAGGAAAGAGGGAAAGTAAAAGAAAAATGAAAGAAAAAGAACGACACAGGGTTCCTGCACTGATGAATCATTAGTGATAAAGCTGGGGCTGAGCCAGTAAGGCTGTATTTAGAAACTTCTCACTCTTCCAGCCCCCTCCCTTACTAATTGTCATCTCCTTTTGCATTTGACTGATGACTGATTTTCTGGGAAGATGTGAGAAAAGAGAAGCAAGGCGCTCAGCTCTGAGGATAATGTCACACTTTGAAGCTGTCAAGGGTAGCAGTAAAGTACTCCATGGCTGTGGTGAGTGAGAAAAACGCTCCAGCCGGCTCCTAAAAACAACTACAGGCAAAAAACTGGGGACAGAGATGAACATTACGAACATAGTGTCTCAGTGTGAACGCCACATCTTGCTAGAGAGTTAACTATCTTCCTGAAAGACTCAGTATGCAAAGCAGCTCTTTAACCAAGACTGATTGATGTCGCTCTAATAATTTCGATTAGGTTTCGTAGGACAGACATGCTGCCAAACTCACATGCATCCAAGTGCACGCACAAACATCCTCAGGTCAAATTCAGTTGATTAGCTGCTGGTGACAAGTGTGAAAGGCATCACTCTCAACAGGACGCAGCAGCCAGTAGAGTGGTATTTTAAAACCCTCACAGTCTGTCATTAGAGTAACAAGCTATCACAGGTCATAGAGACACATGAAGACTTGACCCGGTCGTGCTGCCGCTCCGGAGCAAAGTAACGCTCTCACCTGCCACTGCAAAACCCAGATAGTTTTGCACTGACAGGGAAAAGCCTTAATGAATTTTGGATGAAGGTTAAGGGTGGGATAAGTGGGTGTAAAAACACACTATAAGCTCAAATTCAGAGACACAACCTAAACACTTCTTTTAGATTGATCCAGAGCAAAACATATAGATTATATTATTTTAAAAATAAATGCATCACATGACTCTCAACTCTCTGCACAGATAATATATATATATTTTTTCTTTTAAATATCATTTTATGTTATAAACAGGAAATATATTGCTCCGAAGGCATACCATGAATGTTACTCAATTTAAGGTTTTATAAACCATGTAAATTAATTATGTAACTGATTCATATAAAAGTGCAAATATTACATTTTCTTTATTACATTTTTAAAGTAAAATGCCATTTTATTGGGTGATCATTATAAACAAGGGGAAAAAAGTATTTTGCACCATTTTTTAAAAAAACAAGCACAATGTAGAGTGCACATTTACTTAAACATGATCTTTGTGCGAGCTTAAAGGGATAGTCTAGATCAGGGGTGTCAAACTCCATTCCCCGGGGGCCGCTCTCCTGCATGTTTTAGATGTGTTCTTGATTTAAAACACCTGCTTTAAATGGATGACTTGTGGATGTGCTGCTGGAGAACTTGATGATTTGGTGAGGAGGTAATTAAACCATTTGAATCAGGTGTGTTGGAGCAGGAAAATCTAAAACTCCCAGGACAGCAGCCCTCAAAGCCTGGAGTTTAACACCCCTGCTCTAGATCATTTGAAGTAAGGTCCTAAGCAATGGATATCTTACCTGGTGTAGGCAGATAACTCTTTTAACAAACTCAGTTTGAAGAAATAGATTTTAATTTGAACGAGGCCAAGACTAAAGCGGACCATTAGAAAACCTTTCTGTTGAACTCATCTGTTCAGTCAAAATTAAAGTTTATTTCTCCAAACTGTTTTTTTTATCTACACCAGGTAGGATATTACCTGGTCATAACCTTTCCTCAGAACACCACTTCAATAGATCTAAACTACCATTTTAACAGATTTTCTTTTCTGTTCGCCTGTTATCTTCGCCCGCTCTTTCTGTGCTGGTTTATGGGGGGCTGGTGTCGATCTTCAGCGGTCACTGGGTGGGAGGCGGGGGACAACATGGACAGGTCACCAGTCCATCACAGGGACACACAAAGACAAATTAAACCATCATTCATACTCTCACTCACACCTGGTGACAAATTAGAGTTATAGATTAACCTAACATGCATGTTTTTAGCCTGTGGGAGGAAACCGAAGTAACCAGGGAAAATCCACGCATGCATGGGGAGAACATGCAAACTCCACACAGACAGACCCCAGCTGGGGTTTCTTTTATTTCTTTTTTTAATTTATTTTACCTGTGGCCATCTTGCTGTGAGGCAGCAGCTCCCTAACTACTGTTCTGCCTACATAAACAAGAAATAAAACATGTTCCACCTTACAAGCTTGTTCATTTTCCATACTTGTTTTGTCCTTTTCAGTTTTGGAGATGGAGGGGAAATAAGTAGCTAAAAACTAAACCAGAGATTTCTTTTGCTGTGAGTCAACAGTGCAAAGCACAAGTCTGGAAAGCCACAACTTGACGTCACAAAGTCAAACGGAAACAATAAGAGAGACCGGAAGACCTCGTTTGTTGATTTTTAGCAATTTATTACAAAAGAAATGTAAAGCAGAAAATCTCAGGGATAAGACAATTCCCAGTAGCAGACTATGTGTAACCTAAGATAGTACAAGAATGCTTTTTAAACAAAGTTTATCAGCAGAAAGGAAGAAGGTCACCAGCTTTGCCGGTGTAGAAGAGCTGCTTCGTTAGGAGGGCATTATGGTCTGGCATCAGGACATGAACAAAGAAACATTACCTGACACTTCTGTTGCACCTAATCAGGACTTATCACTAAATCTTATATCACTAAACATTATCCTCCATAACGTTATTCATATTTTGCGTTAACACAAAATATGAATCACACTGCCTGACTCTTATTTTCCCTAATTTGATCAGTCCATAAGATGTTTTAACAAACAGAGCTGTGCTCCTAATTGACCTCAAGCTAATCAGGATCTGCTGAGCCAATTCTCATCAGAAAACATGTAATTTATCTGCATCTTTAAAACCCAGTAGTGTCATGATCCACGGTTTGAAGCTCTGAGAAGGCAACATATTATTAGGTTGTTTTTATTTATAAAGCAGCATGATGGGAATCAGAACATTTCAATAGTAAAATTTGTAACCTGTAATTATGTACATTTTTTTGAAACCCTAGCCATTTACAGCACAGTGCAAAAGTCTTGAGTCATCCCTCGTTTCTTTATATTTTGCTCCCAAGGAGCCAGACTTTCTTGTAATCTTCATAAACAGCATTTCAGTCTTTCCTTCTTTGAACTTTGAACTTTTAACTTCTGTTCTGTCCTGAGTCATTTAACGCCTACCTGGGAGAGAAAAGGCTCCTGAACTCAGCAGATGAACCAGATGAACAGACAACTTAACAAAGAGTCCATTTGAAATTGAAACATGAGGTGCTTTGTTACCAGCAGTTTGTCACAATATGTTTCAATTTGTGGTTGAAGTTGTGAAAATACCAAACAATAACACATAAAATAGTATTTTAGCACCATCAAGCTGATTCCCAAAAAGCTATTAGCTGAAAGTTTGTCATACAGGACCAGCTGAAGAATGAAGCATCTCTGAGGTTTGATGTCAGGCCTAATCTGAATTTTATCTGCTGTTCGTCTGCTGTGGATGCAAAGCCTGACTTCTCTGCTTTTGACCTCCGCTTGTCCACTTTCCTCATTTTCAGGCAGATGCTGCACAATATGTCATATCAGGAGCAAGAATTGGACTGAAAATGAGTGAAAAAGCAGCCAAAGTCTAAAAAGAAATAAAACTTAAAACACTAAAAGAAGCCTGAAGAACTGCTGATGAATATCACTTTGAAAGATTATAAGAAAGTCAACCTTCTTGGAACCAAAACATTAGAGGCAGTCTAAAGCTTTAGTACTTTTACATTTGATATATCACTCTGAACTGTTAAAGTCCTATTACTTTTATACAGTTTAGGAAAATCTGTATAGTACAATGAGGAACAAAATTATAAAAATCTAACAAAGTGCAATATTCCTAATCCTAACCCTTTAAACTCCAAATTCTAACTATTCACCGAACAGAACAAAGTAGAAAAGTGAAATATCTGAGGAAAAAGCAGTCTGACAAATTAATGGTTAAAGTTGTTTTGCAGGAAAAGTTATTAAAGTATGTTTAAGCAATAGGTGAAGTAATTGATCATATAAGGTGTTGTGGATGAGTTACAGTGAAGAACAAGTGGGATTAGTTTTGTGTGTAAAATCCTCACAGAAGCATTTTAAATTTGGGACTTCTTCTGCGTTTGGTTGAGTATGATGAAGCTGTACTCGTGTTTTCTGAATGATGAGTCTGTGCATCAAGGTGCCTTCAACTGGTAGTGCCGTGATGTGGGAGGGAGGGTGAGACAACAGAATAGGGAGACAAATAGAGGAGAGGAGGAGAAAAGAGAGGGAGGGAGGGAGGGAGAGAGAGAGAGAGAGAGAGAGAAGAGAGAGAGAGAGAGAGAGAGAGAGAGAGAGAGAGAGAGAGAGAGAGAGAGGGAGGGAGAGAGGCTGCAAATGGTAGCTTCTGTGATACCACACGAATCAGGAACAGAGAGAGAGCGGAGAAAGAACAGCACTCCAACTAGATCAGATTGCAAAAGATTGATAGAGAGAGCCGTTTGGGGATGTTACACATTTCTTTTTGGGAACTGTGAAGAAATGACCTGAGGCTGACAAAAGTAACGGGCTGAAAGTGAGAAGAGCAGCTGAAGAAACTGCCCCAGAGATGGAGACACAGAAACCTGAATTATCATTTGGATAGCTCCGACCAAAAAGCTTCCCACCTGTTTTGCACTGACTAAGAAGGAACTTGGCCCAAAGGTTCTGGTGTGGTTCGTCAGGGTCAGAACGGACGAAACCTCCCTAAAAGCACGGGAGCGGGAAGAAATTGAGCAAGAATGAAGGAATCTAGAGATGGTCTGTGCCTTGTGCTGAAGATGATGGAGTGGAAATCTTCAGTATTTGAGTAGCCGAAGTGGCAGATCCAGAAAGAATGCCTCAGTTTGGTTAATGGGAACACCGGGAGAGAAGATCGAACCTTGCAGTTCTGGAGCCTGGTGTGGGACAGGTGTATAAAAGGTAAGAAGAGGACACAAAACTTTATCTTTAAACTCTCAGCCTGAATGCCACGTCAACATTTGTCAAATGTTTATTTTTTATATATATAAAAACAGCAGTAGAGCGCTGTGTCAGTCAGTGGAATCCAATAAAATCAATCTTATATATATTAAAATCTCATAAAACTAGGTTAAACCGCCTGCTGTGATTGAGTACATAATGTAATTATCTGTTTGTATATAGTTGTCAGTCAGTGCAAAAGCTCTGAGGGCAGAAATAAATAAAAATGGCTTCATATGTCACCGGGGAAAAATATTAAAATCTCTGTGGTCTCTGTTTTATTAACTTCAATTCTGATGTGATCCATTACAGAACTAAACAATATATTATACTATAGTGTGCAACTTTTTAGGCTGCAATACCTTTTTTATTTGTTATAAGATTTGAAAAATCTCTGCTTTGGTTCAGAGTTAATTCGCCTCCAGATGATTTTGAACAGGCCAGCAGGACTTTGGTGACGTCACCATGAGATCGTCAGGGGTTAAAACAAGAAGGCCTTTAAAAGTGATTAATAAAAAGTAAAAATGAATGGAAAAGTTGAAGCATTGCCATTTAGATCTAGCATATTCTGACAGTAACCATAATCTAAATCAGATTTGACTCATTGGGACAGGAAAAGGAGGTGAGAGGATATAAAGACAACAATGAAAGCAGTGTTACATAATCACATAAAGCGAACTGGCAGATATTTATTTAGTGACAATCAACTAAAAATGACTAATATATGACAATAAATGTCAGTTTTTTTGGTAAAAAATTGATTTGTTTATTGATATTTATAACAGGTTTGTCAAATTAAACAACTTCACCCGATCACTGTCAAAAAAAATACAAAAAAAGAATTTCTTTTTACATTTGATAGAGTAACTCATAACAAAATGAGACACATTTTGTAGTTTCAGATAATAATGTCATCAGGAGGTTGACAAATCTTATCAGTGCAAACAAACGCTGTCTTCATTACAGTTTCTCTGCTCTGTCTCAGCTGGCATCCAGTGATCTGAGAGTGGAGAGCAGCAAATATTCAGGTGTTAACAGATAAACATGTTGCTCTGGATGCTTCACATATCAGTTATTCTTTAAGGAAATTACTGATGAGCAGGAACAAAATAAAGACTGCATGAATTGTGCAATGTTGAGTTACTGGTTGACCGCTCATCTCAGTGCATTAAATTAAATTCACCTTATAGCCAGCAGAGACGTGTAGTGTGCAGAAAAGTCAGCATATAAACATAAAATTTACCAAAAAGACCAAAGTCTGAGCCACAAACTATTCATCTATTCTGTAGTCTTTAACAGCATCTCTTTAATAAGTAATAAAAGCCTTTAAGCTTTAACTAACCAGTGTCACTTAAAACAATAGTTCAGTTCTTTTAAAGGAGGGTTCTGTGGAAAGGATACGAACAGGTAATGTCTTACCTGTTGTAGAAAGCTTTTGGAACGACCTCAGCTTGGAGGAACAGAGTTTAATTCTGACCAGACTGTCACGCTAACGACTAGTCCAAGTGAGGCCAAATTCAAAATGGATTCCCACCCTTTTAAAGCAAGTCCAATTCTAAATATTTCACAGCTGTTCATGTTTTCATTATTTTATTAGCCTTCTGCATCACAGTCATTTTTGAGTTGTGTGGTTATTTGCATCTAATAATATAATGATGCTGTAGCGTTCCCAGCCTGAGAGCACTTCCTGCAGGAATATTATATTTCCTGTGTCTGAATACGCTTGTACTGCAAAACTGACAGCCATGGAAAGCTTAATGAAATAGCCTGCTCTCCACTTTGGTTATAGTCATGCTCTTACTAGCTGTTAGCTCATCAGTTCGGTCAGAAATAAAGTCTACCTTTCCAAATTGGAGTCGTTTAAAAAGCTACTTAAAAAAAGATAAGACAATAATTGTTCTCAATCGTTCAGAGCTCCAGTTTAAAAAGTGTGAACAGTCCCTTTAAAACTAAAAATTCAGAGTGCCTGTGGGTGATTCAGTCTTTCTGAGTTTGGGAACCAGGTGTTTGGCTACAGGTGAAGCTGGTATAAAAAGATGTTCCACAAAGTAAACCATCAGTCATGAAAACGTAAGAAGTCGGCTCTGGTTTTGCTTGTGTATTCTATAAAGTTTTATTACTCTGCTGTACATTAAATCCAACAAGCTGATGAAGACTCTTCAACATATTTCCAGCCATGCAATAGTTCTGTATCTTAACACGGTGTTGCATTTAATAGGAAAATACTTTGAGGTCACTTGAAACCAGGTGAGTTCCACATGGTGAGCTATAGGAGAATAAAGTGACACCTGAGCCTCTGACAGTCCTTCACAATGGCCGTGGGAGGTGGGCTGGGATGGTAGATCCTCCACAGCTCGGTTTCCTGCGTGCTTCTTTGAGATGAAGTATCCTCTCCCACAAGGCTTCATTGTTCTTCCCAATCCCTTCCATTATTTTGGACATCCAATTATTTACTCCATTCATCCTAATCAGCAGAAAGCTTATCGTCTACACTCCTAAGAACAGCCCAAGGGGGGGTCACAGAAGGCTTTTCAAGCACTCGAGAAGCAGAGTGCAAATCACTTTCTGGTGTGCACGTTTACTCACGCTTGTCTGTGATTAGTGCACTGGAAATTTATTTGGAAGTGAGATGTCACTGTTACAAATTAACAACGTCACAATCCAAAAATAAAAAAAATTTAAAAAAAGCACTTGTTAGCCCAGCACCAAAAGTTAATTGGAACCTTGAGGACTGACACGTGATACAAACTGTCATGACACCCTTATGAAGCTGACAGGTAGCTGCTGCTCTCTGTTCATTGTTGGTTTTAGGTGAATCGAAACCACCTGTTCCGTGTTATCTGTGATATTCTTTATTGGTGGTGATTCATGTGTTTCAATTTTACAGTCAGCTTTATGAGCATGCTTCCTGTTTTTATGGCAGCATCACAAATATACTATTTTATTAACCTTTACATTGCCATCAGTTTCATATTATACAGTACAAATATTTTAGTAAAGATTTGATAATGTTCTTATGGAAAGTACACCAGAAGTGGTACAGCTAGTTGCTGCTACTACTAGTTTCGATTGTAAATATCCATATAATTCTGTGCAAATAACCCTGTAATGCAAAACTGTTAGTAATCTAAAGGTTTATAAAATAGAGCTCACATGAACCACAGTGGCATCTTTGAGATTGGAGTAGTTTAAAACTGGCTCTACTCAGACTAGCCATTAGCTCATCAATCCAGTCAGATTTAAACTCTAATTTCTCTAAATTGAGGCATTTAAACAGCCACCTGCAACAGGTAAGATAATAACTGTTCACAACCTTTCCACAGAACCGCACTTCAGAGCTAACTGTCATTTTAGGTTGGCTAAAAAACTCGAAAAAAGTACCTCTTTGACAAATTTAATTAGCTAATTAATATTTGAACCAACTTAAGATTTATAGTTATTTAGTGGTCAAATATCGTAGAATCGTGCAGATTTAATTCTACATCATTTTTAATGTTACAAATCCATAATATTAATACTGTAATAAAGGTTTAATAAGAACTGAATGTACCACACACGCCCAACCTCTCTGAGGAACAATCTGATTTGTGGAGCTTTGCATGTTCAGCTACAGAAAAGCCTTTCTGACTGATCACTCTGTGTCTAATCACTCCAAGATTTTTACTTTGGTTTGACAAGCCGACTGGACACTTGACTCTGCACGACTGCAGTATGATGAGAAGACCTAGCTCCATGTAGGTCTGCTCATGTCATGCCTGCAGCGTGGACTCTGGGATGTAAAACATAACAAACAGAAACACGGTTGAGGCTCATTATTAGTTTTAGTTATGTAACACGGTCGGTGTAGTAGCTATGTGTTTTTGCTGTCTGTAATATAACAGAGCCCACCTACTCCTGTGTGTAATCCAAGTTTACTCAATCTGACTGAGTAAAAGTCACATGTTTTCATAATTAGAGAGAGTGAGACAATTCTGTTTCACAAAGTTAACAGGAGTCCTATTTTTAGCGCCAGCAGCTGTTTCCTCCTACGGGGGTGCAGTGTTTTATTGTCAAAACGCCTTTGGAAGGGTAAAAATAGCAGATTTAGCTTCAGCACGTTTCCCTGATGTGGGTATGTGTTCGATCCTGAGGGACAATTTTAAGAACTGACTCCGGATCAGGAGAACTTCCACCTGAAAGGGTGCGAGTGAATAGGGGATTTAGTGTGTGGCAGACGGGCGGACCCTCGGGATTTTGGAGCGCACATGAGTGAACTGCGGAGTCTTTAGGGTCCAAATCAGACAGGCATTGGATGTGGCTAAAAGATCGGAGCTGCCTGCACCCTGGGGGGGTCCAAGTCCAGCTCCCATGAGTAAAACTTCTTGACCCCAGAGCTGAGCATGCAGCACACAGGTCAGATGATCTCCTGCCTGGCCGAGGATATGATCTGAAAGATGTCCTGATGTAATCCACTAATTTCAAACTAAAATGTTTGGACACACTGGTTGTATTTCTGTGAGCTAAAGCTCTAGTATGTAATTACAGATAACACAGAACATTAGATGACTGAGAAATCTACTCTCTGCTAGTATGAACACCAAGGAAAGGAGGGATAATTTTACAGTTTCCTCGCAGCATGATTAATAACACTGCAAATTGTACAGAATGGGGTCAAATAAATAGAGTCCTCTCTCCATCTCTGTATGCAGCATCTGGAGGTGCATGTCTGATGAATCAGTGGCAGACACACAAGTCCCCGAGGAGTTCAAATGCACGCAACCTCCTCTATGTTCCCGCTAATATCAAACCACCAAAGACAGGATAGTGGTAAACTTGGGCCACGAGAGGACAGATCAGGAGCACAGCTTGTCTGTTAGATGTGTGATGACTGCACAGCATTCTGCTGACTGCCTAGAAATATGACCGAGACATGCTGAAAATTAACAAGTGACAGCCATCCTGATTTATGATAGGCTTAAAATAAAAATAAAAAAACAAGCCTAACATGAGAAGTGGCTCTCACTGTGGTCAAAGTTTTTACTGAATCGTATTCAGCGTTTAATAGGAAATTAATTAATCTTAAACTTTCTTTATTCTAAAAAACATACACAGGAAAAGGTGTTTGATACAAGATGCTGGGCTGTGAGGGGAGCTCTTCATTTACTTAGCTGACATTAAAAGCGGGAGGACCCTTGAGTTCAGTTTTTAGTGTCTTGATGACTAAAAAGAGCAAAATAGAAACTAGAAGAAGTGTGAAGTAACCAAAGGAACAGGATCTATTAATACAAACACTCCAAGGTATTATTCAAATCTTTTGAAGTGGGGTTCTGTGGAAAGGTTGTGAACAAATAACCTCTCACCTTTTGGGAACATAGGGACTAGTTCTGATCAGACTGATGAGCAGCGCCAAAGTGACTTTCTGCTGTCTTAAAACTCCAGTATCAAACATTTCATAGCGGTTCATGTGAACACTATTTTACAAATCTGATAGTTAGCATTACATATTTTTTCCAGGAAGATTATTATGATATCTTTATTAGAAATTACTCCAGCTGCTGTGGAAGAGCTACAACTATCTGCTGCTGCAGCAATTTGGATGAAATACTGTGAATTTTTTGAGATTGGAGATGTTTTCGGGTAACAGCGATCCATGATGGTCAAGACCAACAGGCATTAAAATGTGGAAACAGTGTTTATTAAAATAATCAACCCTGAATATTCAACTAAAATGCTTTTATTTAATTAAAGGCCTGGTATTCCTTAAAGGAATACGTGTCACTGATCACCTTTCATGCCACAGTTTTACAATAAGATAATTTACGCATTATTTGGTGTGATATAGAGCAGCTTTAGGTGGGAACGATTCACATTTACTGGCACATAAAAAGCTTAGCTCAGTAGCTGTAAAATTCATTGTGTTTGCTAAGGATGATTAGGTGTTTTTTTTTGGTGATGTTTGTAAATTGAGTGTATAGTGTGACTTGACCATCATGTCGCTCACACGCGTTCTTTCCTGACACTCTCTGCAGGGACTGGATTCACCCACAGAGCTCCCACCCTGCTGCCTAAATGAGGCACTGAAATGCAGCTTAGCCAGGAATCAAGCTGTGAGGGGCCCTGATCACGCACCCTCAAGTTGTCCACCTCAAGTTCTGCAGCTGGAGGCGACGTAAAGAGCATGAGTGTGGGACGAATCAACCGCTACAGCATTGTGTCGTCCGAGGAAGAGGGGCTCCGCCTCACTACCATGCATGGCATGAACGGCTTTGGCAACGGCAAGATCCACACACGCCGAAAGTGCCGCAACCGCTTTGTGAAGAAGAACGGCCAGTGCAATGTGCAGTTTGCCAATATGGACGACAAGTCGCAGCGCTACATGGCTGACATCTTCACTACCTGTGTTGACATTCGCTGGCGATGGATGCTGGTGGTCTTCAGTCTTGTGTTCGTTATCTCCTGGCTGGCCTTCGGGTTAGCCTTTTGGGTCATTGCTTTGCTACATGGAGATCTGGACAACCCAGCTGGAGATGATAACTTCACTCCCTGCGTCCTACAGGTCAATGGATTTGTGGCTGCCTTTCTATTCTCCATTGAAACACAGTCTACTATAGGTTATGGCTACCGCTGTGTGACTGAGGAGTGCCCAGTGGCCGTCTTCATGGTGGTCTTTCAGTCGATCGTGGGCTGTATCATCGACTGTTTCATGATTGGCGCCATCATGGCGAAAATGGCAAGACCGAAGAAGCGAGCACAAACACTCTTGTTTAGCCACAATGCTGTCATTGCCATGCGGGATGGAAAGCTGTGTCTCATGTGGAGGATTGGGAATCTTCGTAAGAGCCACATAGTAGAGGCCCACGTAAGAGCACAGCTTATCAAACCTCGAATAACTGATGAGGGAGAATATATCCCTCTGGATCAGATAGACATCAATGTAGGTTTCGACAAAGGATTGGACAGGATTTTCTTAGTTTCACCCATAACAATTCTCCATGAGATAGATGAGGAGAGCCCTCTTTTTGGGATCAGCAAACAGGACTTGGAGACGTCAGACTTTGAGATTGTTGTCATCCTGGAAGGGATGGTCGAAGCAACCGCCATGACCACGCAGGCTCGCAGCTCCTACCTGGCTTCTGAGATCCTTTGGGGTCACAGGTTTGAGCCGGTCCTGTTCGAGGAGAAGAACCTGTACAAGGTGGATTATTCTCACTTTCACAAAACCTACGAGGTCCCGTCCACCCCGCGCTGCAGTGCCAAGGAAATGGTGGAGAACAAGTTCCTAGTCCCCAGCTCTAATACCTTCTGCTACGAGAACGAGCTGGCCTTCCTCAATCGGGATGACGAGGAGGAAGAGGAGGAAGACTTAGGTGGTGGGAGCAGGGCGCTGGCGAACCTCAGTCCAGACAGGAACAGCCGACATGAGTTTGAACGCTTACAGGCGACCAGGGCGATTGATCAAAGATCATACCGTAGAGAGTCGGAAATATGACCCCCGACCTGCTGACCAAGTGTCAGAGTTGAATAACTGTATTCAAGAGTAAAATGCAGAACAATGCAAAGTGCCATAGGAAGAATATAGAAAATAAATTTAAAAGAAAAAGGAACATTGCTTAATAAATGGGGGGAAAGCAAAAGATGCACAGCTTAGAAATGTTGGTGAGGAATGTCTACGATCAAGGAAAAAGCTAAAGAAAGACCTTCTTCCTACACAAAAACTTGAATGTTTTCACTTGGTCATTTTGAGTTAAGAGTGTTTAATGCTATAAATCAGCAACACTTTTTATGACAGAACCTTATAATAAGTCTTAGGTGTAAATACATTTCCTAGGTAAGCTGTTTTGTGTGCAGTTTCAGTTTCAACAAGCACCTCTGATAAGCAGAAGCTGCTGTTTTTCTGGACACGAATGGCAGTGTGATCATTCTTAGGGCCGGCTGGCACCGCTGGTAATTTGCCGAACAAACACAAAGCAACGCGCTGCAGCATTCAGACACAACGAGCCATGATCAAACATCTGACCACGAGCCACTTAGAAAGAAAAGCGCAGCTTAACAGCTTTGGTATAATATTTAGTATGTCCCAAAAACTAAAGTTAACAGAGAGAAAGTAGGCAAAATGAACTGCACTTTGAATATTATGAGGAATGTATTCAACAGCAGCAATGAAACTGCAAGAACTCTCTATTTCTGATCACTTAATGCCTCTTAGAAATCATCAACATCGAAGATTACGTAGAAAACTGAAACACAACTGATGCACAGACAACCTAAATACAAGACTGCATCTTCCAGGTTCATACTGATAAAGGTAATAAAAGAATAAATGTGCTTTATAAACTCACAAACAAATGTAACGCTACATTTGTAAGGCATCAAACTAAATAAGTTAGACTCAAATTCATACACTGGTAGTCTTAAAATCACTTTATTCTCAATTAAAATGGAGACAAACTGATCACACTTTATATTTGTTCTCTTTAAATATAAATCTATGCATTTATTACCCATATCAGGGTAAACATCTTATTGAGAGCTGTATGGAACAGAAATGTGTAAGAACAAAGCTTTAATCGATAACCTGTGCTTAGAGACAAAAATTGTAAAGTCAGTTTCCAAGAGTAGCTGTTGTCTCAAATTTCCTAAAATAATACAAGGGAAGATTAGAAGAATGAAAGAACAATAAAATTATTTTAGTCAAAAGGCACTAATCTAATAAGATAGTCACAACACTTTTAAAACAGCCCAAAAATATTAACAGAAACTGAACAGCAACAAGTCCTGATTTTTTATTTAAGTCACATTTAGGATGTTAAAATCTACCAACCTGATGTATAATTATAAGAAGTCCAGCTCTCAATAAACTATAATTAGGACTGATTAAAATGTCTGTTATCACATTATTTATAAATGTATCTATTAGACTAGAACCAGTGAAGTATGGATGCCAAGAACAGCCATGCCTACGTCTATTTTTTTAGGAATTTTCTGGAGATCATGAGTTAACTATTTTATTATCTCACAATAAGCGGACATGTTTGATCTTGATATCTGGATAATTTAGTCTTTAGTTTTCTAAAGTTAACTTCATGTTATCTTGAAAAAAACAAGCTTTGTTTTCTCATGACCACTAGAAGATTACAGTCTGAAAATAAGTGGTTCTTGTTTTATAGCCATTTTTACCTGTGTAACTCTGGCAAATATCAGTTGCTATCATGACTGTCTTGATTTCTTATAAAAAAAAAAAGAAGTTTTGTTATTTTGAGATCATTTGATAATAACCTATTATCACTACAAAACGAGATTCTTTATTACAGGACAATGAGATAAATGACTTGTTATTTCCAGATAATGCCATAAAAATGTATTTTTTTATTTTAGCACGACTGCTCTCGGCTTTCATAGTTGACACACAGGCAACAGAAAAACAAAACAAAAAAAATTGCATCTCTTCTTGTTTTACAGTTGATTCTTTCTAATGCAAACTTTACACGCTCCAGACGTTGACATGCAGTTTAGAAATATGATTCTGCTGTAGTGAGGTCTGAACTGAAGCAATAATCAGTAAAGCACACATTTTACCAGTCCATTTATAAAAACATATTTTTTTCCTGCATTAAACAAAACCTATTTACAAATCCAAAGAGCGTTCTGAAGGGAATGATCACAGCATCTTTTTTTTTTCTATGTTAAAAGTTATGATTTGCATATTTGATACCAAAGTAGCAAAGAATCCCACGTTTAAGCTTCAACAGTACTTTTCCCACAATGATCTTTCAAAACCAGCTGATCTAATCTTGATGAAATGAGCAGCATTGTTTTAATTTAAGCTCCAGCATGGAACTGAAAATGCCCCTAATGAAATAAATCATAGAGCCAAAGCAGTTTAATTGAATTTAACAAAAGTTTAACACAAATTTGTTACGCATGAAAACTTTTTTTTGGTTTTGTCCAGATGTCTGCTCAGAATTTAACACTCAGTCATGTTTGTAGGAACATCCATCATGTCCAGTTTGTTAAGATGAACCTCCTGTTCCTACGAAACGATTTTAGTTCGATTTTACACATAAAGGAGAAAATATGTGTACAGAACAAGACTAATGGAATACGGAAATGGGGAGAAAAGAAGAGAATCATAAAATGGTTGCTATGTTGGTCACAATGACTAATATTTTACAAATAATTACATTATGTTTGACTATGATAGTTATATGTTGCTCCTTAAGAACGTCACAGGATGTAGAAAACTATAGATCAATATTTTTCTGATAATTGAGGCTTTCTTCACCCAACCTTAACCATGTAATGTGCACATTAACTTCTGAGAAGGCTGTGTGCACAAAATGATATTTGCACATCTTCACAAAGGTTCAGTGAAAGTGAAGGTAAAGAGTCAAGAACTGCACAACCCAAACATTTCTACTTAATGTTTTTCAAGGATGGTTTTAGCCTCGATGTTGCGCCCTTAAAAAAGAAGCAAGCTCAAATGTTTTAGCGAAGTATAAAAGTTTATTTAGTTAAAAAGAATAGTTCTCTTATCAAAATGATCTTAAGGAGCAGCACAGCTGAACAAGCCAGCTTATTTTTATATAAGGTTCTTTTTGATAGAAAACAGCAATAAATATTTATCTGTTTTTACAGAGTATATTCAAATGAAATCATTATGGAGACCACTGAAAGATAGATTTATTATTTCTATCAACTGTTTAATTTCTGATCTTTATTTTCTGCACAGAAGCGAATAATTAAACAGGTATTTCTCTTAAAGGGATGATTGGGGACAAAATCACCTTTGACCTCTGTAGAAGTCTTCCTATGTCCAGCGAAATGTCTACTGGGCATTTGATTTTCTTTGAAAGTCATTTTAATTAATAAATTTTAAAAAACTTACTGAGAAAAAAACCAAAAGACTACTGTGTTTTATGATGAATGAGGTCCGACGGTCAGGGTTGCTTTTCGAGTTTCAGATCTGGACTTCAGGTTTGGTCTGACGTGAAAAAAAAGTGGTAATTGAGGGAATGTGTCAGCAGGAGGGCTGACTGAGCTTCATGTCAACGCAGTCAGACGACTTCCTGGATCCGGATTCAAGACGGCTCATCAATTAATCACAGCGACACATGAACAATCAGCGGAGTGAGGAGAGTTTTGGCTCCGTCGAACGAGTGAAGATGCCTGAAGCTGGAGAGAACACACAGGAGAAAAACCTTAAAGGGATAGTTCAGATCCTTTGAAGTGTTGTTCTGTAGAAAGGTTATAAACAATAATATCCTACCTGTTGAGCACAGCTCTTTGAATGACCTCAGTTTGGAGAAACAGTTTAATTCTGACCAGATTCATGAGCTAAAGGCTAGTTGATTGGTGCTGTCTTTGACAGCAACTCAGAATTCTATAGTTATTTGCAAGTGCAAATAACAGCAGCAGCTAGCTCTAGCGCTTTGGGTGCAGCCTGGGTCATTTTCAACATAAATTTTACAATATATCTGCTAAAATAAACACATACTGTGATGCAAGATAAAACTCTAAAATAGCTTTCACGTTAACCTCTATGACACGTTTGAGACTGGAGTTCTTTTCAGACTAGTCATTTGCTCGTTAATTCAATCAGAATTAAGCTTTTTTTTTTATAACTTAGGCCATTCAAAGAGCTATCTACAGCTGGTAAGATATTAATTGTTTAAAACCTTTCCACAGAGGGCCCACTTCAGAGTAGCTGAACTAACCCTTTAATGCTTGAAACAATCTCCTGTGGATCAAATCAAATCTTCTCCAGCAGCAGAGCTAAAAGTAACAGCTCGGGTTCACTGAAGCCAGCCGTGACAATCCTCTTTTCATAAAGAATAAATAAATGTGTGTGGCCAGTGGCCCTGATGTGTATATATATTTTTTTTTTTTCTGAATAATTCAGATTGATGTGACTCAGCGCTCACAGTGACTGACGGGTGCAGGATTCACTCGCTAGCCACTGGTTTTGCTGAGCTCAGGCGTTGGAACTCAGCACTAACTAACACTGAAATCCCAGGGGCTTTTTGCCAATGATTATGTAACGTGAGCTGGCCCGTGCACGTCAGGGTTTTGTGGCCTAATGTCGCCCAGGATGACAGTAAAACCTTCAGAATTAGAGGTGGACAGCTTTAACGAGCTCCTAATGCAACGCCAGCATAAAAGCTTTTCTTTTTCAAACAATACAAGGGGAGAAATTAGACTCAGCTCTGAGAGGGGGGCCGTCCTATGAGCGCTGTAATGTCAAACTGGTGTGCTTTATAGTGGGATTAGACATCAAGAGGTCGTAGATAATTAAGGGCATGCCGTTATAATCACCCCTGCAAGTGAGACGTTTCTTATAATCCCAAACACGTGACTATTACGTCAAGAGTATCACTTCCATTACTTTAATCAGCAATTACAATCCTGATGAACTCTTCTTAAGATATGTACTTTGTGTAGAAGAAAGAGAAACAGCTATGACTGCCACCGATGCACCAGACTCCCATCACACATCATGGCTTCTCCAAGTAAAACCTATTAATTACCATATGGAGACTGTTGCCATGTAACCCGCTGGACAAATAGGAGAAGAAGAAGAAAAAAAAAGCTTGCAGCTGCAAAACAAACCAGACACATCCTTTAAAGACCAACACGGATGCTGAAAGCAGACAGATAGATGTTATTATTTTGCATCACCAAGATATTGTCCAGATTGCATAACAGTAAAGCTGAAGCCCTGGATCCCCCGGGGAACGTCCCTTCTGTGACTCCCAGTGAACGGTTGATCGTGCCAGCTGAGGTCTGCACTCACATCATCTAAGGCAAAACCCATCACACCTATGATGCTTTCTGACAATCCTTGTATTTATAAGAGGTTTTCAGAGGAGTGGCATGGCCAGGATCTTTACAAACCAGCATAAATGAGTTTGTTTCAATTGACCCTTGAAGAATCTCCCTGTAGCTTAGACCGCTGGTGACGATAAACTGAGGGGAAATGAAACTTAAACAGACTTATACGTAAAGCTCTTTAGTGTCAAACCACATGTGACACTCTACTGCGGCTGTATGCACGCCTATCACTCCATCGGTGATAGTCAGAGGGGTCTGAAATCTGTTTTAATCCCATATGACTCCGTCTGGCCAGAGAACATTATGACAAGAAATTAATCTCAGATCTTTTGAAGTGGATTTCTGTAGAAAGGTAACGAACAGTTAATATCTCACCTGTTGCATGTGGCTCTTTAAACACCTCATTTTGGGAGAAATAGTGTTTAGAGTTTAGTTTCAGAATGACGAGCTAAGCAGGGCCCAAGACCAAAGGGGATAGCTGTCATCATAAAAACAACTTCAGTCTCAAAGATATCATGCCAGTTCATGTGTATGTTTTTTATAAACCTTTACACTATTGTCAGCTTTTAATTACATGGTTATTCCAGCAGAAATAACAAGAAATTCCCACCTGAAGTGACCTCGTCTACACCAGATGTGATTGCAAACAACCAAAGACTTCTATGTAAATAGCTATGTAATGCAAAATTGGTATTAATGTAAAGGTTTATAAAATAGTTTTCACACGAACAGTTATAATTTTCTTTGAGACAGGAGTTAGTTTAAGATGGCAGCAATCCACTTTGATCTTGGTCCTGTTTGGACTAACAGTTAGCTCATTAATCTGGTCCGAATTAGACTATTTCTCCAAACTCATTAAAAGAACTATCTACAACAGGTAAGCTATTCACTGTTCATAGCTTTTCCACAGAACAACACTTCAAAAGATTTGAACCAGTGTATTAAGGTAAATAGGGATAGCTGCCATGTTGCATTACTGAAGTGAAGCATCAATATAATTTTTCTTTAAAGAGATACAGACTGAAAGTGCGTAACAAAAATGAAAATAAATGCAACTGTAGGTGCCATCGGGTTGATACAAATAGTACAAACTGAACTTTTTTCGATCCCAAAGCGAGACGGGCATTTAGCCAACGACTGAGCCATGTTTTGTAGTCTGTTGCCCAAAAACACACGCAACAGCCTTGTCCTACAACCCACGCTTGTTGTATTGTGTAAAAAGCCCACTGGTTAGCTGTGAACAGCACCTAAGTGCACATCAAAGGTAATATAAATGTACACAGACATTTTTTTTTTCCAGAAAGCACAGACGGAGGCCTTTGCTTGATGGCCCCATATCATTGTTCAGAATTTCATCCTCACCTCGTCTGCTCTGCTGTCGGGCTTTGGAGAGAGAGAGCATTTTGAAGACACAGCTAGAAAAACGTGTGGAAATAATGAAATAAACAACATATTCTGGTCTCAGGTACCACAGGCATCGTTCTTCCTTCAATTTGTGTATTTTTAATACCTGTACCCTGTTTTGAAGCCTTTCTATATAGTTCACATAGATGCACCTGAAACGTTCACTGTGGATTTGCCATGTTTACAGTCAAATGTTAAAGTTAATGTAAATTTGGTTGATCTTGTTCAATAGCTGCCACATTAATTACAGAGCCCTCATAAACAATGCTGCCATTTAGAGCTTTCAAGTTAGAGAGAAGCCACGTGTGACGTTAAAAGTGCTGACATGCTTAGCGCCTCGTCTTCTCTGAGCTGCAGCAGGTTTCTCTCAGTCTCCTCTGATTCAGAAATAGAAATCCTGAGAGGACATGAGGGGGGCCACTCTCATTTCCTGACTCTCAGCTCGCGGTAATCATCTCTGTGTGTCTAAAGGTCTTTAGTGTGTCTCTAAGAAAAAAAAAGAAAGAAAAATAACAGAATCACCAAACTGTAACAGATAGGCTATAAATAATATAAAATATGAAATATTAATTCAGTCTGCTTCTGTTATTTTAAGTTTGCCCTCTTCTACTTCTATGTGCTCACCACAAAGGAGGATAAAGATTTATTGGTTAGTTAACAAGTCAAACAAACAAATCAGCTGAATTACCTATATAAAATACAAATCTGTCAAATAAAAAAACTTGTCTCTGGGCATAAGCAGTTAGATCTAGAAAAAAGAAACCCATATAAGCTCTTTAATGCAGTTTGTTAATATCGAAACTGACCCATATTTTAGAAAAAGTTGGAATTGTCCCAGTTTGATCAAGGTAGGTGGGATGGAAATAGTAACAAAAGAGAGGTAAGCCAGAGAAGCCAGAAAAATGAAAACATACATGAAAATGTCACCTAGAAAACTTTAAAGGCATTAAAATTGGGCTTCCAGAAGTGAAGTCGTGAGAAAAAACTCAGAGTTGAAGCAACAGTCCTTTGTTTTTCCCCTTTAGGGAGACCCTAGATTTTGACTTTGTTTAGCAGCGCTTTGTGAAAGTTATAAGTAAGAAGATCCCCTCTCCGTAAATACATGCCCACAACTACATCATCCCTACAAAACTTGTCTGTTTCAACCAAAACAGATGGATCATTTCCTGCAGCCTGGCATTAGTCCTGTCCCAGGACACAGACCTCACAGTACCAAGCAGAATGACGGTCTTTGTTGTAGCAGATTCACTGCACAATATTCACTGAGGTAGTTTGCTGTTTTTGATACAGAGAACAGTATCACATTTAACCTGTAAAAGAAAGGTGCTAAAAGAGCAATAAGCCAAACACAAAAATGGGGGCAAAAAGTAAAACAACAACAACAACAACAAACCACACCAATTATAATACACTTTTCCACATTTAGAGTAGCATCTGAAAACAATTTTTTGCTTCTTGAAGTAAAAAGCCAAGTTGTGTAAGTAGTAAATTTGTAAAGAGCGCCTTCTTGTGTCAAAAAGATACCACTGCGCTGCAAGTCTGTGACTGAGCAGTTAACCAATCATAAGTTGGTTCAGTATTTTCAACCAATCAGAAGAGAGAATATTGAGAGGTAGAAAACTAACCAATGGGCGCTTACGTCATTTACGTCAAAAGAAGAAAAATACATCCCTTGTGTTGGCATACGGTGGATGTAGAGAATATTGTTTGTGCTTTGAAAAAAATAAAAAAGTTAGGTAAGTCTTATCTTTGTAGAAATGAAGCATGAATAGAAATGTTTTATCTGTGATAATTGTGTGGTTTTAACATTTTTCCAAGACAAATATAACCAGCTAATTAACGGCATCGCTAGCTAGCAGCTAACATGCTAATGGAGGTGCAAATTCTCAGTCATCCCCGGTAAAAACAGAAAAGTTAAAAAAACAAAACAACTGGACTTCTATTCTGTAGATGAAGACGTTTCGCTTCTCCTACGAGGAGCTTTATCAATTTAAAAAGAGATTGTGAAGTTTAAGCTTTTAAAGCTGACATTTTATGTAAACTAGATTCACATGCAGATTACACTCTCTCCACGTATTTTCACTACAACATCTGACCATTCTCACAGTGGTACGTTTTTAATCAAGTCACTTTATCTATAATTGAGGCAAAGGCTTTCAATCTAAAGGGATGAACCAGTGTTGTGTTGACACATAACAGACAACTTTGGCAAAGACCCTATTTTAAATTGGATTATTTGGGACTTGTCTGCAAAACTACTAAGCACTTTGAGTCGCCTTGTGCTGAAAAGTGCTATATAAATAAATGTACCTACCTACCTAATGATTTAGACCACTTGAAATGATTACAATCAAGCTTTGATTCTTTGGCGCAGAAATGTGAATTTTTCCGCAGTTATTCAGAATAATTAACGTCAGATTCTTGTTGTGTTTTTATTATGACAGGCGTGTGCGTTCATTCCTACCAGAATGAAGGTGGTGAATTTGAAGCAAGCCATCCTGCAGGCGTGGAAAGAACGATGGAGTGATTACCAGTGGGCTATCAACATTAAGAAAAACTTTCCTAAAGGTGCAACGTGGGATTACCTCAACTTTGCAGGTTTGTGATACGTTTCACTTGACTTCACATGTCACTGCTAACTTCGCTGGTGTTTCTTCTGTGGCTTTAAATGTTCTTTGTGCATTTCAGAGGCTTTAATGGAGCAGGCAATGATTGGTCCCTCTCCCAACCCACTCATTTTGTCGTATCTCAAATATGCTATAAGTTCACAGGTGAGAGAAGAATTGTTGCAAAGACAAAGCATGTAGCTGCATAGAGTCACCAACATCATTTAGTAAATCTTAAACCTTATTGTCTCTTGTCTTAGATGGTGTCTTATTCCAGCGTGCTCACAGCCATCAGCAAGGTAATTTCATGATCAATTACAAATATGATGTTATGGGATGTACAAGAATCAGCAGCTTTTGCACAAATGTGTCTGTTTTAAAATAGTTTGATGGTTTTTCCCGGGAACTATGTGTCACGTCATTGTTGGAGATAATGGACATGTTCTGTCATCGTCTCAGGTATGTGCAATAATTACCCCCATATTAGTTCTGCAACACGTTAACCACCCAACATATGTTACCGTGATTTGATATTTAAAGCTCCAACAATGTTAAAACGTGCAAAAATAAATTTAAGCTTTAATTTCATCACTACCAATCATTATCACATCTAAGAAAAATATTATGAAATACCTGTTTTTAGACAATGTGCTGCTTCTTAGCAGTTGACCTAATCTCTGACTCTTCTTCTTTTTGTCTGTTTACTCCCTCAGCTGTCATGGGAAAGCAGAGGAATGCATTGGCCTGTGTCGGGCCCTGCTTGGGGTGGTTGTGTGGCTGCTGCAGGGCTGTGCGTTTTACTGCGAGAAGCTGAGGGAACTGGGTCCATCCGCCGGCACAGAGGCCAGCCTCAAAGCATGCCAAGAAAGACTTCACAACCTGATGAGCAGCACCAAGAACAGAGCTCTGGTCCACATCGCCCGGCTGGAGGATCAAGGTGTCAGAATTGAATAAATACATGATGATTTGAATGATACATATTGGAGATCAGAAGATGTGGTAGTATAAGGTTATCTACACTTAGCATATTTCTTTGTTAAAACTTCAAATTGGACTGGCAACAGTATCTTAGTGGCTGTGTTTCTGCTGCTTTTTCTGCAGGCTCCTGGAGCAACGTTGAACAAGCAGTGCTTAAAGTGACGGAAGGCCTCTGCAATATCCCTAACCCAACACTAAGGACCAACTTAGAGGAAAGCTTGTCTTTAGTAAAAAGGTATAGGTTCCTCAATAACACTGATTCAATGAACTCTTACAGGATTCTGGTTAAACTGAAAGACAATCACAGTCCAGCTTGTTTGAGCATTTTCTCTGCTCTTTTCCCTCAGTATTCCCCTGATGCTTTCAGTACAATGTGACCTGCCAGTGCGTGCCTCGTTTCCTTCAGTTCATGCCTTCATCATGTTGGAGGGGACCATGAATTTGACTGGGGAGATACAGCCAATGGTTGAGCAGCTAATGATGATTAAAAGAATGCAGGTAATTGTTAAATTGTAGAAAACTATAGAATTATATCTGTAGCTTCTAGGGCTTTCAGTGTGGAAAAAATATGGCCACAGTTTTTAATGAAATAATTTTTTTAGGCTAAATGTTTTTCCTTTATTTAAACTTGTCAGTTTCCTTGTTGTATTGCCCACATGTGGGGTTGTAAGCTATCATCCATCCATCCATCCATCCATCCATCCATTTTCTTCTCCATTCCGGGTCATGCGGAGCTGGTGTCTATCTCCAGCAGTCACTGTTTGAGACGTGGGGGACACCCCCGGACAGGTCTACAGTCCATCACAGGGACATATAGAAACAAACGAGACAAACAACCATTCACACTCTAACTCACATCTTGAAGCAATTTGAAGAGTTACCAATTAACCTAACATGCATGTTTTTGGTCTGTGGGAGGAAATCAGACTACCCGGTGTAAACCCACATATGCACAGGGAGAATATGTAAATTCCACCCAGACAGGCTCCAGGCCGAGAAGCAATCCTGCAACCTTCCTGCTGGGAGGTGACAGCTCTAACCATTATGCCGCTGTTCCACCATAGCTATCATACAATAGTTGCAATTATTGCTTTGATTGTCTTATTACTGTTGATTTTATGCCATTATTGTACTTTAAGCACATTCACAGGTTAACATATATCCTCCAAGTTTGCTTGTGCTCTTCTTGTTCTTCTGCTGTTGAAAACTAGTTTTTCCACCCTGGTGTTGTGGTGTTCAATTTCAGAATTAAATCATTCATAGCAAGATGGTGATACCATCGAACTGTGGCGCAAGAAATGGAAACATGGCATTTCTGTTTCTTGCTTATATGAAAGTCAATGCAGTCAAGATGATAGTTTAATGAACATGGCGCAGCTGTACATGTTCTCATTTGTTGGTTCTTTTTTTTTTTAGCATATTCCTGGTCCTCTTTTTGTCCTGGAGATATGGAAGGCTTGTTTCACGGGGCTGATCGAGTCACCAGAGGGCACCGAAGAGCTGAAATGGACCGCCTTCACTTTCCTCAAAGTGAGATTGGTTTCTGAGAGGACCTGTGCTTCTGTCTTCTTTTCCTCTGTCTTTCCTTCTTTATTGTTATTGTCTTTTTTAAGCTGTAGCCATCGATCAGCACTTGACAACTGTTTTATTTTACTATCTTTGTTTTAGATTCCACAAGTTCTGCTCAGACTAAAGAAATATCCACAGGGTGATAAAGGACAGGTAAAATATTTGACTCAATGCTTTTATATCAGAAGATCGAACATGTAGAATCATTATTATAGTGTTTTTGTGTTGTGATTCACTATTACTCCCTAAACATTTCCAACATATTTTTTCTAGGATTTCATGGAGGATGTAAATGTTGCTTTTCAATACTTACTTAAGCTCACACCACTGTTGGACAAAGCAGATCAAAGATGCAAGTAAGTGCTTAGAATGAGTCCTCCAGTGATCTTTTATTGTGTTTAGTCTCTTCTTAAGACACTGTAGACAAAACAAACACTTGTGTACCTGGAAAGCCAACAACAGAAATGCTTCATAGATCATTTTGTCTCGTCATTCTTTTCATAGTTGTGACTGCCTCGGCATGCTTTTACAAGAGTGTAACAAGCTCGGACTGCTGTCAGATTCAAATACAGAGAACCTCACATCAAAACGGTGAGAATTCCTTCTAAATCATTAAGCTTGCATGATGCAGGACATTCAGGGATACCACTATGTTGATGTTTTGTGTGAAAATAAGATCAAAATTTAAGACGGCTCACCTCCATCCAACCCCAACTCCCAACTTCTATCTCTCCTTATCTCACCCCCC